>NC_092227.1:11200613-11455613 GCF_036320965.1 Panulirus ornatus | reverse complement strand
CTTACTTGCCAAATGGCGGATGAAGAACGTCGTCGGCTTAACGAAGGTTGTTGGTGATTCATCAATTGGTCAACGTCCATCATGGGGGACCCCCCCCACCACCACTTTTAATTTGTGTGAAGCAGTATTAATCAGTTTACTGTGCGTATTAATCAGTTTACTGAACGTATTAATCAGTTTACTGTACGTATTAATCAGTTTACTGTACGTATTAAT
Organism: Panulirus ornatus; assembly: GCF_036320965.1. NCBI lineage: Eukaryota > Metazoa > Arthropoda > Malacostraca > Decapoda > Palinuridae > Panulirus > Panulirus ornatus. The sequence continues at coordinate 11,455,397 of NC_092227.1, read as the reverse complement.
CAGTTTACTGTACGTATTAATCAGTTTACTGTACGTATTAATCAGTTTACTGTACGTATTAATCAGTTTACTGTGCGTATTAATCAGTTTACTGTACGTATTAATCAGTTTACTGAACGTATTAATCAGTTTACTGTACGTATTAATCAGTTTACTGTACGTATTAATCAGTTTACTGTACGTATTAATCAGTTTACTGTGCGTATTAATCAGTTTACTGAACGTATTAATCAGTTTACTGTACGTATTAATCAGTTTACTGTGCGTATTAATCAGTTTACTGTACGTATTAATCAGTTTACTGTGCGTATTAATCAGTTTACTGAACGTATTAATCAGTTTACTGTGCGTATTAATCAGTTTACTGAACGTATTAATCAGTTTACTGTGCGTATTAATCAGTTTACTGAACGTATTAATCAGTTTACTGTGCGTATTAATCAGTTTACTGTACGTATTAATCAGTTTACTGTGCGTATTAATCAGTTTCTGAACGTATTAATCAGTTTACTGAACGTATTTATCAGTTTACTGTGCGTATTAATCAGTTTACTGAACGTATTAATCAGTTTACTGAACGTATTAATCAGTTTACTGAACGTATTAATCAGTTTACTGAACGTATTAATCAGTTTACTGAACGTATTTATCAGTTTACTGAACGTATTTATCAGTTTACTGTGCGTATTAATAAGTTTACGTATTAATCAGTATACTGTACGTATTAATCAGTTTACTGTACGTATCGTACACACGTGATCCAGGACTCGTCCGTGATGGCATTACGTGAAAATCGAAAGAGAGAGAGAGAGAAAAAAAAAGAGAGAGAGAGGCGTCCTTGATGTTGATCATCTCGTCCGTTCTCTTGGCGGTGGCTGTGGATAACACGGAGGTGGCCATGTTTGCTGATCCTCATCTTTCTCTTGACGTATGTTTACCCCACTTTCCACCTCCGTAGGGCGAGGCCTGGCACAGAGCCTTACTGATGTGCTTAGAAAAAGAAAAAAGGGAAAAACACTTCCTTTTTCTTTTATAGTTGTTTCCGTCCTTTCGGTGGAGGGAGAAGTAATAGCACTGTCTTGTGGCAGGATCTTCTTCCAATCCCTGATGCTTGTGGAGAAATCTTTCAATACTTGGTCGTTGATGGCTCGACCATGGCTGTCTACTATGATGGAGGAGGGACGTTCACTCATCGTTACGAGAGGACGGAGACGTTTTACCCAGTCGAGATAAAGGGTCAAAACAACATATTTTCTATTTGTCTTGGAGGAGAAGTACTTAGACCCGACCCCCCCCACCCTCCATGGGCGGGACTTGAGCCGCTTCTTCTGGAGTTGGATCGATAGACACAAGTGTCATTCACACCTTCTGAGGAGACACTCGCTGTTCCTGGACGTGTTGGAGAGATATTAAAGGATCTAAATGACGCTGTTTGAGACACCCAGTTGATGGAGGGGAGGTGTGAGCATCCTGTAGGCATTATAACAAGACCTGGCTGTCCCTTGTGAAGGAGGGGAGGTAGAAGTATGTTGACCGTTGTGGTGAGACTTGTTATATAAATGGCGATGGAGAGGATATAGGAATACATTCTGGTCGTTGTCGCGAGGCCTATGTGGAGTCGGATCTGATACGTTGGCATGATCTTGTTGCTATAGTGAGGCTCTGTCTGTCCCTGATGGGAGAGAAGAGACAAAAGTATCCTCTTGATATGGCGAGGACTTGGTCGTCTTTTGGCAGTAGAAATGATAGATTAACGTCAAGTCACAGTTGCGATATTATCTTGCCGCACCTGGCGACAGCCGTGGAAAGACATGAATGTCATCAGGTGATCAGCTGAAGAGAGAGAGATGTTGCTGACGGGGAAGTAGAGAGACCAGATACGTTTTGTCAATCATGGTGAGGCTTTTGTTGTTACTTGGTAGTGTGGTTGATGTAGTAGTGGTAAGGATCCTCTCTCTCTCTCTCTCTCTCTCTCTCTCTCTCTCTCTCTCTCTCTCTCTCTCTCTCTCTCTCTCTCTCTCTCTTGCTGGATATAAGTTTTTACAAGGGGTCGTTTGTGGCTTGGCTACGGATGTGTGTCTACTGACGAAGCGTTGGTAGTCCTCAGTGCTGAATGGTAGTCTCGAGATGTTCCTCCCAGTTTCTAGAAATATGGGTCCCTCCTGCCGATACACGTCGCTGAAGAATGGATGGAAATTACGTACTGTACAGATGTCGAAGGAATGATCCTCAATGGATTTGTCTCCTTATTGTGAAAGGAAAGATAAGTTTCCAGGCTGGAGGAGGATTTCTTATTTTCAACAGGTCGAAAGCCACTGAACTGACAGGGAGGTGTACCTGTTCAAACTGGGGGATGGACCAGTGCTCCTCCTCAGGGCTCAGTTTAAAGACCACACTTATTCACATGTGTGATGCTTGTCAAATGAATTTTGAGTCATACTTGAATATGCTCACAAGTGATGCTTGGCTTGTCCAAAGAGTAAGGAGTAATCGAGTCTGAAACAGTTTGCAACAAGGCCTATATAAGGTGTTGCGGTGATTACATGAATATATAATGAGCTTACAACCAAATTAAAAATAGTAACTTGACAAACTTAGCGAAGACAAAGGAGTTTGGACTTTGACTACCATGTGATGCGTACGTAAGTTACAAGACTCAGTCTGACGAAGTTATTTTGTATGGTTAGAAAAAAAAAAAGTAGCTTAGTGTCTGAAAAGTTAGAAAAGAAATATTTGCATCGTTGATTCATTCAGGCAGATAATGGTTCGACACGGTGTTCAAATCAGTCGGATTACCCATCATATCTTTTTCTCTTCAGTGGCCTACATAGCGCGGTCCCCAGTAATTGCCACCTCAGGTCAAAGGGAAGAGAGTTAGTATGATATTATACAATAAGGATTAGTGTATAACCCTCTGGAGATTGTAGACCCGAGCTACGTAAGGAGGTAGAGAGGTTAAAGGAAGAGGGGGAAAATACGAGAGACGGAAGAGAATGCCTCTCCTTTTGTACGAGGAGAGGAGGAGATGTATTGATGGTCTGTTCGAGCATGGCTGGCCTCTACAGAGGGAGCTGAGTGTCCCCACTTGAAGGAACGAGATAGAACTGTGAAAGAAGATCAGCGATACAAGAACTGTGAAAGAAGACCGGCGATACAAGAACTGTGAAAGAAGACCGGCGATACAAGAACTGTGAAAGAAGACCGGCGATACAAGAACTGTGAAAGAAGACCAGCGATACAAGAACTGTGAAAGAAGACCGGCGATACAAGAACTGTGAAAGAAGACCGGCGATACAAGAACTGTGAAAGAAGATCAGCGATACAAGAACTGTGAAAGAAGACCGGCGATACAAGAACTGTGAAAGAAGACCAGCGATACAAAAACTGTGAAAGAAGACCGGCGATACACACGTCAGAATTGGTGTCAGAAATGAGAGAGGGGCGTTACGGGATGAAAGGGGGAAGCCCCTCACACAGATGTGAGGGGACTGAGACGATGAAACGCGATGAGCCAGACGTTGTATCTTGAGTACAGACCAGTCCGTCGACGTGAAGTGTCATTACTCCACACCTGCAGAGAAGACCTCGAGACTGAAAAAGTAGGCGTCCTCAGGAGGGATGTGAGAAGACGCTTGTATAGCAGCAGAGGATCCAGCACGTAAGAATTGGTCAGTGAAGGTGTTATCATACCCAGTAGGATATCCCTCCCTCGGGTGTATGTGTTGATGTTCCACGAACCGTAAAGTGTGTATGGGGGTAAACACCGGGGGAACAGATGGGAGCTGAGTGACCGTGGTAAGTTCGAGGAACGAAGATATTTGTCCTGTTTCTGGTCTGTGACAAGGTGGATGAAATGAAGCGCTGTTTAGCTGAGAATATATATATATATATATATATATATATATATATATATATATATATATATATATATATATATATATATATATATATAAGAGAGAGAGAGAGAGAGAGAGAGAGAGAGAGAGAGAGAGAGAGAGAGAGAGAGAGAGGAAACAGATTCCCAGTCTGGGCTTAGAGTATGATGAGTGTCTTAAAACACTACGCTGGAGTTAGAAAGTAAGTAGGAGATATGACCGCACTCTTGTTAATAATTGTAGTAGATGGTGAGCGATTATGTTTACAGGGCAGATGTTGTGGCTGGATGCATTCATATACTTCTTTGGCAGAGGAAAGAGGGGTCATGACCTTGCCTAACCCGATGGAACCTAAAGTTTCGTGACAGTCGCCATAGTTTGGCTTGGCATACTTGGAGTACATCATATGTCTTCACGTTTCCAGTTCCCCTTATCAGTGACCAAGTGTCAGACTCGTCGACTCATGGACACCTCTCCGTTGCAACCACTCTGTACAGTGATGTTGAGTGAGTTTTCTGAAGGGGAACTTCATCCGTGAGGCGTAGTAGAGCAAGCGCCATAATCACATTGACGAGGCAGGAAACATAGGAACAAAAAATAAAAATTGTATTTCAGGACGTTCACATCAAGTGATGGTTTTTGTTAACACTTATGATAACCCGATAAAGAAATGCCAGAGTAGTTCCATAAATATTGACAGAAGGGTAAAAAGTATATGTTTCCTTGACACACGGGAAAGAGAAATCACATTTTCTTTTTTTTCCAACCCTGTCTGCTGCCCTCGACCCAACCAATTTGGCTGAAGAGAATGTAATCATGATTGACGCGTGTGGGTGTCTGTGTGTCAGGGTAATTATTGATGTCTGAGTCTATTTGTGAGGCCCAGCCGTCTCGTTGTGGTGGTTGTGAGGCCCAGCCGTCTCGTTGTGGTGGTTGTGAGGCCCAGCCGTCTCGTTGTGGTGGTTGTGAGGCCCAGCCGTCTCGTTGTGGTGGTTGTGAGGCCCAGCCATCTCGTTGTGGTGGTTGTGAGGCCCAGCCATCTCGTTGTGGTGGTTGTGAGGCGGTGGTGGCGTGAGCACAGCTCCAGCTAGCATGGTGGTAGTGGCGCTCTGAGTGTGATGGTTCGGAACCCAGACATATCACCTCCCGGTCGTCAGGATAATGACGTCGGAAGCAGTAGTGGTTAGGAAACACGATGGACGAAGGCCATCATTCTGTGAAGGTTAGTGATAGTGGTGGTGATGGTGGTGGTGATGGTGATGGTTGTGATGGTGATGGTGATGGTGGTGATGGTGGTGGTGGTGATGATAGTGGTGGTGATGGTGGTGGTGATGATGGTGGTGATGGTGGAGTGTCGGGCAGCTGGAGATACCCCCGTGGTAGATTTTATGACGCCAAACAGGCCAAACCAGGGTAGGCCAAGCCAAGCCTAGCCTAACCAAGCCAAGCCAAGCCAAGGCTAACCTAGCCTAGCCTAGCCTAGCCTAGCCTAGCCTAGCCTAACCAAGCCAAGCCAAGCCTAGCCTAGCCTAGCCTAGCATAAACAAGCCTGGCCTAGCCTAGCCTAGCTGCAGGGTGGAGGGAAGCGCAAGGTATTGATGAGTGGACGACCTGCACGAACCCGTGAACTGGGAAAGAAACACCCAGCCAGCAGCAGCTGCTGCTCCCACAGTAGTGTTGGTGGACGTGAAGGAAAGGGTAATGATCACCATCGCCTCACAGTGATGATGATGATGATGTGGGGGGGTGTTGTAGTGACTCGGGAGATAATGACCTGTCCGTCATGGCTGGAAATGGTGGTGGCGGAAAAGAATCAGCCCCGCTTATAAAACACAGGGGTCTAACTCAAGGGTGGTAGTGAAAAAGGGGTCGGGCGGTAGGCTCCGCCAGCCGTGTTTGTGGTGGTATGGGTGGCAGGGACGAGAGAGAGTGAGGGCTGGCCATCACCTCTCCCCCGTGGTAATGGTAGTTGGTGTTAGGTAGTTACAAGGTAGTGTTAGGTAGTTACAGGTAGTGTTAGGTAGTACAAGAGAGAGAGAGAGAGAGAGAGAGAGAGAGAGAGAGAGAGAGAGAGAGAGCGACTCAGCGTCGTTTTCTTGGGCTGTTCATTGTAGAGGCCAGGCAAGGATCAAGATTAGTAAGACATGCGAATGACGTTATCATGTTTTCCTCACGAAACTGAACGTATCTCAGACTAAAAGCTATTGTTACCGCAAGAACGGGTTCAGATTTCAGTGGTTCGATCCACACCTTGGCGATAGTACATTAGACGTTTGGGACATATAGTATTTTTTCTGGTCCTAATCGAATTCTTGATGACGTATTCTTGTACAACGCATCGCGTCGTCGTAATCGAACTGACGCATCGCGTCTAGACACACCAGAATCATGAAAACGTGCAGCAGTTACCTGTATGTATGGCTACGTCCGCTGGAGTCTTAATAACAGGGAATTCTCAAACCTGGATAGATCGTGGTGACGAATACACTAGAGTGCGCCATTAGCTGCTTCTTCTAAGAGAGTTGGTGAAGATATGCTAACTGTGAGGGGGCTCTTTTTACTCCTCACTAGGGGGCTTTAGACCCGAGGCGGTCTTGAACACTTCTTACTGAGCTGGGGGAGGAGTTGGGGAGGTGGAGGGGAGAGTCCGGTCACACGGGCATTCATTCCCCTGCCCTGAGTCTCTCATTACATGTTCAGCCTTGATGCTTCTCCTCATATTCTGCCGCTCTTGCTTAGCAGCATATTACCCTGAAGTAGACGAGAATCTCACTATACTGAATCAGAGCCAGTGTCTTGATTACTGTGAGAAACTAGTTTAAACAACACTGTTTTTTTCTAATTGTTTACGTATTACGTAACGTAATTGATATTACTGTGAGAAACTAGTTTAAACAACACTGGCTTTTTTTTTTTTTAACTGTACGCGTATTACGTAACGTAATTGAATTTACTGAGAAACTAGTTTAAACAACACTGGCCTTTTTTTTTTAACTGTTTACGTATTACGTAACGTAATTGATATCACTGTGAGAAACTAGTTTAAACAATACTGGCTTTTTTAACTGTTTACGTATTACGTAACGTAATTGATATTACTGTGAGAAACTAGTTTAAACAACACTGACTTTTGTTTTTAATTGTATACGTATTGCGTAACGTAATTGATGTTACATTATCCTACATCTTTATCCTCTGTTTGTTTTTTTTATGTTGTGATCGACGTGCGCTAGTCATGGCCATTTTGGGTGAAAGTAAAATAAGGTTAGAGAAAAAAAAGAAAGGAACTGATCAGCTGGTCTTATCATTAAGGTAGTTTCACAGCTTTCGCAGTCAGAGGGAAGACTTTTTTATCTGTGACTGGAACTGACAATGTAATACACACACACACACACACACACACACACACACACACACACACACACACACACACACACACACATATAATATATATATCATACGCACGTATATTATAGTAGTGTCTTAAGGATGAAGAAAGGGCACCATTTAATCTATATATTCCCTTTGGTGATTTGATTTGTATTAGCTGAACTTGTAAAAGGCTCAGGAGAATTCAGCATTGTCGTGACGTTAAAAGGAGAGAGAAAGAGGGAAAAAAGGAAGAGAAATGATAATGGTCACTGTCATGAACATTGGAATCAGGACGTGTGTGTGTGGAGGGGAGGAAAACGATATTGTATCGTTGTTCTTGCATGGTTCTTTTAGGTGTCCGTGTGCCAGGTTCATCCACCCGACAGCATTCATCTTGAGTGTGTGTGTGTGTGTGTGTGTGTGTGTGTGTGTGTGTGTGTGTGTGGACCTCCTTAGTTTAACGGTTAGCGTCGCTGACCGTGACGCATTTACGGATCGCCTGGAGTCGAGCTCGTAGATTTGATTCTGGTTTGTGGCAGTCGATCCACAGTCAACCCAGCGGTTCATCCTCCCCTAGAGGTTGGTTGATAAGATGGATGCCTGCCTCAGGCTAGGATATATATATATATATATATATATATATATATATATATATATATATATATATATATATATATATATATATATATATATATATATATATATTCCTGTGAGTCCACGGGGAAAATGAAATACGATAAGTTCCCAAGTGCACTTTCGTGTAATAATCACATTATCATAGATGGATAGATAGCGTTAATGAGATGGCCTTGATTAGGCAGATCAGTCGTCCGCGCCGTCTCAGCTATCATAAGAAAAAAAATAAAAGTACAATTTCTGACAACCACCGTCAATAACAGGATACCCGCCCTCCACCCCACAGACACACACACACACACACACACACACACACACACACACACATACACACGGACACGCGCGCGCGCATCTTGGTGCCGGGTAAATATAAAGTCTGCCATTCAACTTGCCGTTGCAAATGATGCTGTGGTGGTGGGGTGGAGATATATATATACATATATTTTTTTTCCTTTTTCTAAGACGTCATTACTGCACACTGAGGGAGGGGGAACCCCACCCCCTGATTCTAGGACCCCACCCCCTGATTCTGGGTCAAGAGATGGTTGAGCGAGCCTGGAAGAATCGCTCGCTGGTCTTAATGACCCGCAGCGGGAACCTCCCAGCGCTCAGACCCGTCTCCTCAGCAGATGTCACACCGCTCGGAACCCTTGTCTCATTGCGACCTCGCCTCGCCGCTGCTGCTGCCGCCGCGCTGGTGGTGGTGGAAAGGGGAAAAAAAAAAATAGTCACTGAAACAATGGAAGACTGTCGCCCGAACGAGATCGTCAGGGGGGGGGGGGGAAGGGGGGAACTCGAGGGGGACTCGAGGAAGAGGAAGGTTGGGGTGGAGGAGGGAGGTCTGTCAGCCATGCCATATGCGGAGTTCATTGACTCCCCCAAGCATCCGTTAAGGACGCATGTAGACGGACGGTAAGGAGTGGGGTCACGGGACACCATACGCGTCGGTGTATCAAGGGTGAGACGGGACGTAGAACGCGCCACGTTAAATAGAAAACGTAACTCGTTTGAGGACATAGAACGCACCGCGTTAAATAGAAAGAGAGCAGGTAAACGTTGAGGAATGGTTGGTTAATGAAATCCTTCCATGCTGATGCTCGGGAGGGAGGATGTATGAAGCTTCCAGTGTGCTCCCATTATTGAGGATCTGGAACAGATCATTATACACCCGACCCATATTCAAGACTTTGACGACGCAGGCAAGGTATATGGACCAGATGACATCCATCCCCGTGTTTCGGAGGAGCGTACTTGCTTGTCCACTCTGGTTTTCCTTAAAAAAAAAAAATAGTTTTTTTTCTTCTTGGAAATATGCGTTTGTAAATTCTATCCCAGGCAAGGATGGTCATTCACAACCATCTTAATGATATCGTATTGTTGCTCTGACTTCTACCATATTCCAAAGTCTTTACATCCCTCCTTAACTCGCACTACCGTAAACAGATTGAATTTCAGTCGTCTTTCTGATCCTCATCATTACTCTCCCAAGGTAAGAAAGATCCAGTGGTGATATCGTTTCCTATCTCACTCATGTCGGGTCATCATCGTCCTTAACGTATCCAAACCTTTTAAAAAGACAAGGTATGGCATCACGGTCTCATCCTCATCCTTATCTTTAGGCTTTCCTCCCTCGCATTGTTCCCCCGTGTTTACATTCATCTCTGAGCGACCCATTTCCATAGTTGTGATGGATCAACCTCTTCCCCCTTTCCTTATGGTGTCCCTCAAGGTTATGTCCTGGTGCATGTTTATAGGCACACAAACCCCATGATGAACTTTAAGAAAGAATCAAAACATGTACTGTTAATATAGTACAGAGTACTGGAAGAAAGGTGAGGTAGGTTGGAGCGAGGCTGTGTTACCTGTGAAGAATATACTACGTTGCGTGAGAGGGGACACGCGGGGCGGAGGCTTAAGTGGTAACGTCAGGCAAGGGATCTGTGGTGCGTTAGGGAGAATGAAATACTCAGTCAAGATGCTTTTCCGGCAACAATGTGCTGTTTCAAGAGGACACCGATGTGCACAAGGTAATGGCAGTTGCAGTTACACATGACCCACGGGAAAAATGACCGAATAGGTGAATAACAATAACAGAATGATTGAATAAACGAATAGGTGAATACATTTGATGGAATAACAGAATGATTGAAGTGATAGAGAGAGAGGGGGTGGTTGTAACAGCGGAAGGAGCTGGGAATAGACTGCTATATACTGCCTGATTTTAATTTCTTGGAAACTGATTAGTATTTCGTAGATGTGAGGAAGGGATGTATTATTTGGAACAGTGTCTTTTAAAACGAGGCAGACGTACGTACCGCAGGAGGGAGGAGGGGGTGGAGATCATCCGTCTGAGCTGGATTTAGTTAAGTTCACACAGCCAGAACTGGAGGCTGAGGGTACTGTATTAAAACCAGCAGTGCGTAAGTCTGATCCCGTGGATAGATAAGAAAGCAGCAGTGAGACACGAGCTGCTAATCACGATTTGATTTTCGACATTTGGACACTCGTCTTCCTCAGGGTCAGAGGGAGCCTGGCTCGCGTGTGGGACCGGTTAGAATAACAAGCCCAACCTCCTCCTCCTCCTCCTCCTCCTCCTCCTCCTCCTCCTCCCTGGGCCCAGTGCTTAGGTCCCTCACCACCGGCGCGCCGCTGTAGAACATAGGGCCCCTAACACCTGAGTTGTAGGCAGGTTTAATCTAAAACTACAGCAAGTCCTCGGATGATATATTCTTCTGAGGAAGACAAGTGTCCAAATGTTGAGAATCAAATCCTGATGAGCAGTTCTTGTCTCACTGCTGCCGTGCTACCTATCAGTCAGAATGAGCAACATTCATTGGTCATGTGGCTGTTAGTCTAGATTACGTTATTAAAGAGACTGCTGCTAATGGGTTGGTAGCCCAAGGAATAAAATTAAAAGAAAACGGTATGATTAAGGTAATGATAAAGGAATGACTTAGATTCCTGGGTAGTATAAACCAGAAAAGGGTTTGACGAAAGATAATGATATGCAGATATGATGGGTGTAGTTATGCAGTGTTGATAAGGAAGATAGGCTGAATAGGAGAAGCGTAGAAGTGAAAAGATAGGAAATAGGCTTGTTATGGAGGAGGCGTAGAAGATCACATAGTCCACTAGCTAAGGAAAGGTACAGATGACAGTTACGTAGAGAGAAAGGAAGAAAGAAAGGGAACCAGCTTGTATGATCAGTGGACAACTTGACGTCAGTGAACAGTTGCTCTGAACAGAGGCTGATGATTGGGGGAGAGTTTAGTGAATGGAGATGGAACATCTGAAGTAACGAATGGTGTCATTGTAATTGTTTATAAGAAAAGGTTTAAATCACTGCACACAAGCGGGGCAGAAACATGCATGCCAAGCTCACGCATGAGAAAAGGGACATGCAAACACATAAGAGAGCCACACACACACACACACACACACACACACACACACACAGATACACAAAAAAAAACACAGACGCATACTCGCTCTCAGAAGCACACACGCTGGCATACAACTCAGACAAAAACATGCTGTGTGTAATTACTTCAGTGTAATTGCCTACTTGTATTTTGCACCTGTGGGGCCTTGATCTCGCGAACTATCATATATTTATTAAAGATTCTTTCTGCTGTCTGCATTTCCAGTCCCACTACTCAGTTTATTCCATTCGTTCACAACTTAAGTTTATACTATAACAGTACGTCTTTACAACTTTTGTGAGAAGTTTGTTGATGAATTTCATGTTATGGCCTCTTGACTAGTCTCTCTTTGCATCTTTCGAGGAACTGATCTCACTTTGCTTCATCGGTCTGTTTTCAAAACCTTAAAGGTTGTGATCCGGTCACTCCATGCTCTCCTGTCTTTCATGGTAGACAAAATCGAGGCCTTTTTCAAAACCTATTCCTCTAACTTCTGCTGATTTTGGTCCTATTTTTGCTGCCCTTCTCAGGACATTTTTTTATTGGTTCTTCGTTCCTTTAACAGAAATAACCAAACATGCGAAGCGCGTATCCTGGTCTTATTCTTCTTTAGCAGAAATAACCGAACATGAGGAGCGCGTATCCTGGTTTTGTTCTTCTTGAACAGAAATAACCAAACATGAGAAGCGCGTATCCTAGTATTGAAAGTGCGTATCAATAACCAAACATGAGAAGGGCGTATCCTAGTCTTGAAAGTGCGTATCAATAACCAGACATGAGAAGCGCGTATTGTAGGGTTGAAAGCGCCAATCAATAACCAAACATAAGAAGCGCGTATCTTAGTATTGAAAGCGCGTACCCGAGAATTGAATACTGCAGAATGTGAAGAACTTGCTGAATATATATCCTTAATCACTCACGTGAATGCAATTCGGCCATTTGCCAGCAGACGACCACACTATTTCTCTCCTAAAGGAGAACTTTTGGTGCCCGTTTAGGGAATATGTCGTTTCCCTAAGCCTATCTCACAAATTCGTTCCTGCAGCTTAATTTATCCCGAGACAAAAGTTAAGGTTTTGTAGTTCCCTATTGTACGGTGATGGAATCTTCCTCTATTTTTTTCTCCCCTTTTTTCCCCTAGTCATCCGTAAATATTTCCAGGTAGAAGTTCAGTGTTTCCTGCAAGTGATTCATGATGATAAGGAAGAGCAGTTGTCCCATAACACGGAAAACCCTCTGGACATTTGTACTGCGCGATAGTTGCTGTCTCTTGGGCAACTGTCCTTGTAGGAAAATTGACCAATAGGTAACTGCCAGTCAGTTGCCATATATCTTCCTCTTTTCGAAGCTAATTAAAGTAATATATCGTCAAGATTGGCTCTCGTAAGATTTATCTCAAACCGGGAATTGATCATGTCTATAAGTCGCCACTGTTCTCTCTTATATCATGTATTACGTGTCTCCCCATGTGATGAAAACTGAATACAGTACACTCAAGACTGAGGCCAGTACACTCATGGCGGAGACGCCGTCTTTGAATAACCTATTTATGAAGCCTAGGGAAATTTCTCCCACCTTTTGCACTGCTTAAGTGCTTACGTGATGCTAGGCATCGGAGAATATAACATTGGTCTTATTCCTTGTCTGTGTTACGTAGTTCAACAGAGCTTAAGCTAGTTAGGTTGTCTTTTTGATTTCTATCGCTGATCTGTACAGCCAAATTTGCACGTATCGATGGTGAAATTCATTTACCACTTATGAACCGAACCAGTCATTTCCTACACGCCAGACGGAATACAGCATAGATGTGACTACAGGAAATTTTAATTAGAGAAAGTCAGAAGGAAGAATATACGTCAATAGGTCATGCATCCCATCAACTCTGAGCTCCAGCCTCTCGACTCACCATGTCTGCATTACCCCTGATGTGGAAGGATAATACAATAATGATTCTTTCTCGCTTCCATAAAGCAGGCGACATGGGTTAATCAATGTTGGTACTTTACAGCAGCGTGGCTAGGACGAAATCAAGTGGTTGAGAAGGTAGCGTAATCATATACCACATTGTTATGATTGCTTAAAAGAATTTCTCAGCACAGGAGAGTGACAGGTGACGATCAAGCCTAATTTTAAGGATAGTAAGAGCGTTGCTCTAAAACAGTATGTCCTGGGAGGCTAATTTTAAGGATTTTAAGAGCGTTGCTCTAAAACAGTATGTCCTGGGAGGCTAATTTTAAGGATTTTAAGAGCGTTGCTCTAAAACAGTATGTCCTGGGAGGCTGTTCCACGCGTCAGTCATGCCGTTAGAGAAGATACATTTCGTGCAATCTGGATTTACTCGGTGATCTCTTAAAAGTTTCACTCCATTTTCTTTCGTTGGGAGTGCTATGGCGCTACCGTCAAGAAATTTCCGATATTGACGTTGTCGAATCCTATATTTTCAAAACCTTCCATTCATTTGTCTTGGAGTTGCCTCTTGCTTGGACTTCCCCGCAGTTGAGATCCCCTCCCCCAGCAGCTCAGAACACGGATTGACGCAGTTTTTCGGCTGTTCTTTGGTGTACAGTTAGTCGGTCTTGCCGCAAGATCTAGCCTAACTTCTCACAAAGGCCTAGCCAAAAACCTCCCCTCCCAAACCTGGTTCATTCCTCCGTCACACTTGACCCCCACCCCACGACTACTTCGTAGATCCCCAGGTAACTAACTGACTGTGAATTACGGCCAAGCCACCGCACCGCAGGTCCTGGCCATCCTACAGCTGGACCTGAGCCATCCGTAGGACGACCTGGCCAGTCCGCCACAGGGGACCTACCCGACCCTCCACAAGTCAGGCTAATCCGCGAGAGCAACTAGTCCGTCTTGCTGTAGGACAGTGAACTATACCTGTGAGGTTGTTAAGTGTTGTGCGCTGCCATTGTGGTACACAGCTTGCTCTGCGTGCTGACGGGTTGTATATGTAGTACAATAACAATACACCTTGTAGTGTATAGTCTTGTTAATGTATGTCCTGTGTGTATTTTGCCGATATTATCTATGCAGTGTGCACTGAATAACACCCGCTTGTGAAATACATTAATATTGAACATTATAGCGTACTCTAGGACGTCGACACCTGAACATTACAATCTCAGTATTGCTAGAAAAGGGATTTAATGTACCATCAAGTCGAAACAGCGAACATACATCCTGGCACAATTAATTTCCCAGAGAAAAGATATTAATAATCGCCTAAGAACCTATCTTAACCTCTCCGTCGGTTAATGGGTCTTGATAACTTCAATATGATTATACCAGTAGCAATTACCGGTTTTTCTAACGCTGTGAAATCGAGAGAGCCTTTGATCTGAGGCGAAGCTTGGCTTTGAAGCCTAGCTCGCAAAGGCGATGGGATAATTCCTTCCAGAATTCTATTTTTATAATATGTAATTTAAACATAGTACAACGCATAAATCAAATAGAACTTGAGGAAACGAAGAGGGCACTGCCTTCCACAGGATTAGAAAATGAATCATCATAACGTACTCTCATTCTTCGTCTGTATACGCTGTATTTTTTTTACTAGATCCCAGACATCTCACACAGCTCACACAGCGACACAGTTACGCCAGCGATACAGTTACGCCGAGGAGCTGCCCCTTACCCAGGAGGCAACGGCGATCAACACTGCCTGCATCCATACCTCCCTTTGGAAGAGGGAAACTAGTGGTTGTAAAAGAAATTATATTGCATCCTGCATGATGATTGCCACTACGGTAACCAGGATTGGGTAGTGTGAGTATGTAGGAGCGGTGGAAGTGGTGGAGAAATGCAACGTTATGAATGGAAGGGTCAGAGGATTGAGGGCACGCGTTGTGGTGGTTGTATGAGTCAGAGGTGAGGACACGTAGGATGATGGTTTGCAGGAATCAGTGTTGAGGACACGTAGGATGATGGCTGCAGGAATCACAGCGGTGAGGACACGTAGGATGATGGTTTGCAGGAATCAGTGGTGAGGACACGTAGGATGATGACTGCAAGAATCAGTAGTGAGGACACGTAGGATGATGACTGCAAGAATCAGTAGTGAGGACACGTAGGATGATGACTGCAAGAATCAGTGGTGAGGATACGTAGGATGATGGCTGCAGGAATCACAGTGGTGAGGATACGCAGGATGATGGCTGCAGGAATCAGTGGTGAGGACACGTAGGATGATGACTGCAGGAATCAGTGGTGAGGACACGTAGGGTGACGACTGCAGGAATCAGTGGTGAGGACACGTAGGATGATGGCTGCAGGAATCACAGTGGTGAGGACACGTAGGATGATGACTGCAGGAATCAGTGGTGAGGACACGTAGGATGATGGCTGCAGGAATCACAGTGGTGAGGACACGTAGGATGATGGCGGCAGGAATCACAGCGGTGAGGACACGTAGGATGATGGCTGGAGGAATCAGTGGTGAGGACACGTAGGATGATGACTGCAGGAATTATTGGTGAGGACACGTAGGATGATGACTGCAGGAATCAGTGGTGAGGACACGTAGGATGATGACTGCAGGAATCAGTGGTGAGGACACGTAGGATGATGACTGCAGGAATCAGTGGTGAGGACACGTAGGATGATGACTGCAGTAATCAGTGGTGAGGACACGTAGGATGATGACTGCAGGAATCATTGGTGAGGACACGCAGGATGATGACTGCAGGCATCATTGGTGAGGACACGTAGGATGATGACTGCAGGAATCAGTGGTGAGGACACGTAGGATGATGACTGCAGTAATCAGTGGTGAGGACACGTAGGATGATGACTGCAGGAATCATTGGTGAGGACACGTAGGATGATGACTGCAAAAATCAGTGGTGAGGACACGTAGGATGATGACTGCAGGAATCAGTGGTGAGGACACGTAGGATGATGACTGCAAAAATCAGTGGTGGGGACACGCAGGATGATGACTGCAGGAATCAGTGGTGAGGACACGTAGGATGATGACTGCAGGAATCAATGGTAGGACACGTAGGATGATGACTGCAGTAATCAGTGGTGAGGACACGTAGGATGATGACTGCAAAAATCAGTGGTGGGGACACGCAGGATGATGACTGCAGGAATCAGTGGTGAGGACACGTAGGATGATGACTGCAGGAATCAATGGTAGGACACGTAGGATGATGACTGCAGGCATCAATGGTGAGGACACGTAGGATGATGAATGCAGGCTTCACTGGTGAGGACACGTAGGATGACGACTGCAGGAATCAGTGATGGGGACACGTAGGATGATGACTGCAGGAATCAGTGGTGAGGACACGTAGGATGATGACTGCAAAAATCAGTGGTGGGGACACGCAGGATGATGACTGCAGGAATCAGTGGTGAGGACACGTAGGATGATGACTGCAGGAATCAATGGTAGGACACGTAGGATGATGACTGCAGTAATCAGTGGTGAGGACACGTAGGATGATGACTGCAAAAATCAGTGGTGGGGACACGCAGGATGATGACTGCAGGAATCAGTGGTGAGGACACGTAGGATGATGACTGCAGGAATCAATGGTAGGACACGTAGGATGATGACTGCAGGCATCAATGGTGAGGACACGTAGGATGATGAATGCAGGCTTCACTGGTGAGGACACGTAGGATGACGACTGCAGGAATCAGTGGTGAGGACACGTAGGATGATGGCTGCAGGAATCAGTGATGGGGACACGTAGGATGATGACTGCAGGAATCAGTGGTGAGGACACGTAGGATGATGACTGCAGGAATCAGTGGTGGGGACACGTAGGATGATGACTGCAGTAATCAGTGGTGAGGACACGTAGGATGATGACTGCAGGAATCAGTGATGGGGACACGTAGGATGATGACTGCAGGAATCAGTGATGAGGACACGTAGGATGATGACTGCAGGAATCAGTGATGGGGACACGTAGGATGATGACTGCAGGAATCAGTGGTGAGGACACGTAGGATGATGACTGCAGGAATCAGTGATGGGGACACGTAGGATGATGACTGCAGGAATCAGTGATGGGGACACGTAGGATGATGACTGCAGGAATCAGTGGTGAGGACACGTAGGATGATGACTGCAGGAATCAGTGATGGGGAGCTGTTTATGATACCAGCGAAGGAATGGGAGCAGAGCAACATACTTCACACTGGTGGGAGGTGAACATCTCTCCTCTCTCTTCATCGATGATGCTGGAGAATTACGTTGAAGGTCAGCAGGAGACGCTAGAGGAACGAAAGTCCTTTTTGCATGGGAAATCACTACACTGCTCCCGTTAAACATCATCACTACACTGCTCCCGTTAAAGATCATCTCTACACTGCTCCCGTTAAAGATCATGACTACACTGCTCCCGTTAAAGATCATGACTACACTGCTCCCGTTAAAGATCATCACTACACTGCTCCCGTTGTAGATCATCACTACACTGCTCCCGTTAAAGATCATGACTACACTGCTCCCGTTAAAGATCATGACTACACTGCTCCCGTTGTAGATCATGACTACACTGCTCCCGTTAAAGATCATCACTACACTGCTCCCGTTGTAGATCATCACTACACTGCTCCCGTTAAAGATCATCACTACACTGCTCCCGTTAAAGATCATGACTACACTGCTCCCGTTAAAGATCATCACTACACTGCTCCCGTTAAAGATCATGACTACACTGCTCCCGTTAAAGATCATCACTACACTGCTCCCGTTAAAGATCATCACTACACTGCTCCCGTTAAAGATCATCTCTACACTGCTCCCGTTAAAGATCATGACTACACTGCTCCCGTTAAAGATCATCACTACACTGCTCCCGTTAAAGATCATCACTACACTGCTCCCGTTGTAGATCATCACTACACTGCTCCCGTTAAAGATCATCACTACACTGCTCCCGTTGTAGATCATCAGTACACTGCTCCCGTTAAAGATCATCACTACACTGCTCCCGTTAAAGATCATGACTACACTGCTCCCGTTAAAGATCATGACTACACTGCTCCCGTTAAAGATCATGACTACACTGCTCCCGTTAAAGATCATGACTACACTGCTCCCGTTAAACATCATCACTACACTGCTCCCGTTGTAGATCATCACTACACTGCTCCCGTTAAAGATCATGACTACACTGCTCCCGTTAAACACCATCTCTACACTGCTCCCGTTAAAGATCATCACTACACCCTCTATAGGGATCATCAGCACACTGCATCCTTAGTAGGTCATTACTACACTTTTATGGGGGTATCACTTACACCCTCTAGAAGATCTTCACTACACTTGCACCCGTGATAGGTCATCACTACACCTTATTTAGATCATCACTACACCCTGTATTTACTCATTTCACAACTGAAATAAAAAGAAATCTATTACAATAACGAGAGAGTTACTTACTTCACTAGCATGTGGTCTTTCCCATATATCGTACATTTCCTTGTCGGTCGTTGTCCGTCTGATGCTTAGAATTAAGATGAAGTTCAGAAAGACGACCTCAGGTGTCAGACGGAGGAGCCTAAGGCTACAAAATAAGAGGAAACCCTTTGAGAAGGATCATTATTCCCCAGGTGGTGCAGTGCCACTGTATCTATAGCCTCCTGCTGTGGGATGCAACCCCCCGAGAGACCTCTCCTCACTCCCTGCCGTCCATCCGATGCAGAAGTGTAAGCCTCTTGGTGGCTTGGGCCCGTACTACGTCCACGCCGAAATCAACGGTCATGTGTGTTCTGCCGTCGTGGACAGCGGCACGAGTGACATGTTGATGAGGCGCGGTACTGCCAAAAGTTTGGGTCTGATGCCCCACATAGTCGAGACGAAGTGGATTGTTAAGTCCTCTTGGGGTAGATCAGAGCCCACGCGTGTCGGTATAGTGAGGAAGGTCTTAGTCAAGCTCGTCAACAATGTCGAGTTCTACAGTGACGTCCTGGTTGTTCTCATGGGGACGTTGAAATAGCCCTGTTACATAGGCCGGAAGTAGTTGGTTCATAACCGGGTGGTTCAGCGGTTCAACGAGACGGGTTCCGTTCTCTTCTTCAAGCGGCGGAGGGCTTATGTGAAAACGGAACAAGTTTGGTTCGGCGGCATGTGTCTCGAAGCCTCCTCGCTCGGCAGTTCGTAGGGACCACCACTGTCCATATGCGTCGACACTGGGACGAGGAGCTCTTACGTTTCGACCAAGGGCTTGCGTTGTGCCCGGCTCTCAGCTTTACCCCCGTGCGGAGGAAGACGACGAAGACTCAGGCTGCACCTCAACAGTGACACGTCCATCAGCACAGCTTTGGTCTACGCGCCGTTCGTTTCCTACGACTTTGTCTTCGGACGGTTGTTGCTGCACAGACAGTCTGCCATCCTGGATTACGGTTCGTAGATTCTGTATCTGAGGGTTGCCGGCAGACTGTATAGGTGTAAACTGAACATGGAAGAGTCCAAGTGTTCGTAGTACCAGCAGTACCTGAACGGAGGTGGAAGTGTCGACGTCACTGGTCAGAAGAAGCGAAAGCGCGAGAATGAGACGAACGGAGAAATTGGTTCGAACCCAGAATGCAAAAGAAATAAGCGAAGAAAACATGAAGTACAGATCAGATGTGAACCGGGAATGAGTTCCGAATCGAAACGCGGAACTAAGCGAAGATATAAAGAAGATACTAACTATGAACTTGGAGTAGCTTCGAATCCAAAATGCGTAAGTAAGCGAAGAAGAAGTGAAGCAGAAATGAGCTGTGAACTTGAACTGTGTTCATTACCAAAACGCGGATTAAAGCGCAAATATAAAGAGGATATTAACTATGAACCAGAACTGGATTCGAATCCAAAATGTATAAGTAAGCGAAGGAGAAGTGAAGCAGAAATGAGCTGTGAACCTGAACTGTGTTCATTACTAAAACACGGATTAAAGCGCAAATATAAAGAGGATACTAACTATGAACCAGAACTGGATTCGAATCCAAAATGTATAAGTAAGCGAAGGAGAAGTGAAGCAGAAATGAGCTGTGAACTTGAACTGTGTTCATTACCAAAACACGGATTAAAGCGCAGATATAAAGAGGATATTAACTATGAACCAGAACTGGAGTCGAATCCAAAATGTTTGAGGAAGCGGATAAGACGTGGACCAGAAACGAACCGCGAATCGGAACTGTGTTCATAACCGAAACGCAGAACGAAGCGGAAATTAAAAGAGGAAGCGAATGATGAAGACGACCCAGCCTCAAACCCAGACTGCCGAGGAAAGCGGACAAAATATTGATCAACATTGAATCTTTTATCCCAGAGTTGTGTCTGAATCCGAAACGCGGTAGATAGGGGAAATACGAGGCTGAAATGACCATTGGAAGGATGTAATGACCCAATGCTCATGTGTGTGTGTGTACCTTTGACTTGCATGACACAGGCGGTGAACGCTCTGTCTTTTGTCCAATGCTCCAGTCACGGACCAAAGAGGAGCTATTACTCGCTCAGCAGTAGTCCATCATTTCCCAGCTCCTGAGGGAGAGAGGGAGTACAGGATTAATTTTTTTAGTTCACATGATCTTGAAAGACTGATGTACGCCCATTTGTCATTCACTGTTTCTTATTGTTTTGATGTGATCAGTTTTCCTTACGGGGACAGATTATATAACAAATTTCCAGGGTTTGAATTCGATTATATAACTAATATCCAGGGTTTGAATTCGATTATATAACAAATTTCCAGGGTTTGAATTCGATTATATAACAAATTTCCAGGGTTTGAATTCGATTATATAACAAATTTCCAGGGTTTGAATTCGATTATATAACACATTTCCAGGGTTTGAATTCGATTATATAACAAATTTCCAGTGTTTGAATTCGATTATATAACAAAGTTCCAGTGTTTGAATTCGATTGTATAACAAATTTCCAGTGTTTGAATTCAATTATATAACAAATTTCCAGTGTTTGAATTCGATTATATAACAAATTTCCAGTGTTTGAATTCGATTGTATAACAAATTTCCAGTGTTTGAATTCGATTATATAACAAATATCCAGTGTTTTAATTCGATTATATAACAAATTTCCAGTGTTTTAATTCCATGTTTTCTCTCAGGAATTTGAGGCATTTTCAGGAATATTATCTTCAGCCCCCCCCAAAAAATGCCATAGTTCAGTAAAGACTAAGAAACACCGAGACAATGAATTAAGCACTGGACATGTTAATCACTGTTGAACTGACATTGAAAAAGGAAGTTTTTGTGGGAAGAGACGCACCAGAAGGCCCAGGTCGAGGTGTGGACGTGGAAGGAAGGAAGGAGAGGTGTGTGGCTCGTGAGGCCTTGTGCCTGGCGGAGGTTAGGTAGTATATATATATATATATATATATATATATATATATATATATATATATATATATATATATATATATATGTGTGTGTGTGTCTCTGTGTATGTGTGTGTGTGTGTGTGTGTGTGTGTGTATTCCTTATCGAAAATCTAATTCATGTCAATATGATTAACATTCACCATCTATTTCCTGATAATGATCCATCTCACACACACACACACACACACACACGCACACACACACACACACACACACACACACACACACACACACACACACACACCACAGCAGCTCAGGGAACCCCAGGCGTTACGCATAAATCGCTCGACATTAATCTTACATATTCTTTATCGTTAACATTATGTACCCTATCGTCTTTGGATCTTAATGTGTGTGTGTGTTTGTGTGTGTGTGTGTGATAATTTGTGATATAATTTCAACCGCATTATCATTTCGCGTGGAGGGAGGGAGAGAGGGGGGGAGTGATGGTAACCAGAACAGCCCACGCGTGTTTCCCTGTGGGGAGGGTGACTGATGGAAGACCTTAATCAAAGGCTTAGGTATAATCAAATGGTGGGAGGCGGGTCATCCAGGCCTGGCGGTGTGACACATACACACACACACACCGGGGGCAAGACCAGTGCAAGACTCTTCGTACCACACGAGCGGTGATCACACACGCGCAGCGAGTTAGAAAAAGAAAAAAAAGCTGATCCTGATTAACCCTTGATTAATAAGCTTAATCTTCACATAGGAATAAGGGTTAGGATCCTTCGCTGAATAGTGGATTGATTATCTTCGTGGAAATAAGGGCGAAAAAAGGATACAAGCCATAAAGATGCAGTCTCTTAAGTCCTCTGTTGGCAACTGTGTTGCAAGGAAATCCGGATTGGTCCTCAAAAAACGTTTACGCGCAGGCTATATCGGTGTTGACGAATTGAAATGGGCAGACGTGATCTTTTGTTAAGAATAAGAGATGAGGTTAAGGGAAACGGTGACAGGCAAGTTATAGGTTTATAAGGTCGTAATGACGGTACAGTTAAAGCATTGGCATAGGGTGTTGGTCTCGTTCGTTCTGTGATCCGGAGGAGAGGAGAGAGAGAGAGAGAGAGAGAGAGAGAGAGAGAGAGAGAGAGAGAGAGAGAGACGGGTCTAGTGTGTGATGGGTGGATCTGTGGGATTGATGGGTGTTCATGGATGGATGGCTGGTATGTGCAGTGTTATTTCGCTTATATATATATATATATATATATATATATATATATATATATATATATATATATATATATATATATATATGTATATATGTTTATATATACATATATCGGTCGTCTATTCCTCATTAGCCAACCTCTTCTCACTCATCTCTCCATATCTCCAAACCATTTCAACACACCTTCACTTCTCTCTCACAGCCACATCTCTCTCTCTCCCTCTCTCCTTATCATTTCTTATTCAGTCAAACCTCCCTCCTCACACCATATACGGCCCTTACATATTTAATTTCCAACGCATCCACCCTGATCCGTAATATTCCATTTAGGGCTCATGCCTCGCATCCATACAACACCGTCGGAATTATTGTAACATCAAACATACCCATCATTTCCCCTCTCTTTCCATACACCACTCAATGGGCCAGGACCTTATCCCCCTCCCCGACCTTAATGGCTCGCTTTAGCTCCCATGGTTCCATTAACTGCCATGTTTACTCCCAATTTATCTAGAAC
Source organism: Panulirus ornatus (assembly GCF_036320965.1). Classification (NCBI taxonomy): domain Eukaryota; kingdom Metazoa; phylum Arthropoda; class Malacostraca; order Decapoda; family Palinuridae; genus Panulirus; species Panulirus ornatus. The sequence continues at coordinate 11,432,046 of NC_092227.1, read as the reverse complement.
ACTCCCCATCCTCCAGGTTCTCTCTCCATCCAATCTCACACTCCAAATAACCTGTCTCTTTCTATTGCTCAACTTGACTTTATTCACATTTACAATCGACGTTCTTCTTTCACATACACTTTCCGAAATCCAGAAATCATCTTCTGAAGATTCTCAGTCAAGTCTACAACCAGCGCCGTGTCATCAGCAAACAACAGCTGACTTCCTCAGTAGCCCCCTGCCCCCGATAGACTGCAGACCGACCTACCCCCTATCTCCAAGAGTCTCGTTTACGCCCTTCTCACCACCCCACCCATAAACAGATTAAACAGCCATGGTGACACCATACTCTCTCTCTCTCTCTCTCTCTCTCTCTCTCTCTCTCTCTCTCTCTCTCTCTCTCTCTCTCTCTCTCTCTCTTCTCTCCATTTTCTACTCGCAGACACCCCTTTCTCCATTGGCATTATACATGCATTCCGCCAATCCTTAGGCACATCAACATGAGCAATGCGAACACTGAAAATGCTAACTAATCAGTCAACGGAGAACTGTCACCTCCATCTTGAGAATCCAACTGCATAGCCATCCACTCCAGCTGCTTTGCCACACTCCATCTTCTGCAAAGCTTTTAACACCTCCTCTCTTTTCACCAAACCAATGCAAAAAATTTCAAAAACCCAGGAATACTTTGGGCTCAAGGAAGGGTAGAGGTTTAGTGTAATTCATATATCCGTAAAGTTTTCTGTTTTTCAAAGGAAAAAAAATCAAAAGAGTCTCCGATGCAACTTGATCAAAATACGCGCCTTTCATATATGGCTTTCGTGGGATATAAGGGAAAGATGTGATTGGAGACCAATATTTTTTTTCTTGTATACTATTTGCCATTTCTCGCATTAGCGAAGTAGCATTAAGAACAGAGGACTGAGCCTTTAAGGGAATATCCTCTCTTCGCCCCCCTTCTCTGTTCCTTCTTTTAGAAAAGTGAATTGATATATCACTCCTTAACACTTGGAGATGTAACCAAGCATTGCTCAATAGATTCCTGTCGTGCGGATTGTACACTGGCTTAGCCAGTATTTCCTGATACGAGGATAACGTCTAATGCTAGGAGGATTACGGCACAGAAGGGATAGATAACGTCGTCATCCACTGCGCTGCTTGTTGAATACATCCACTTCAGAAAACCAGTAATGTGTCCTCAAGGAAGAACACACGCCACACTCCTCCTATCTCAAGTTTCGTGAACATTGTCGTGCATATGTTGATACTGAGATGTGTACATGAAAATAATCACCTTCCAGATATGTCACCACTTTAAGTTAAGTTTATTTCAAAGGCCGTAGCGATAGCCCAAAGCATGTATTGAGAGCGTATTTGAAGAGAAGGAAGGGATGAACTTTATAAGCCAGAGACAAAGGAGGCTTGAGCTGCTGTTACCTAGGGAAAAATGATGGATTAATCTCATTCCAGAAATAGTGTTTCCGAAGGTCGAGGAGCAATTATGTCGATCGCCATCATTTTTCGCTGTTGGCCCCTGGCACTTGATTGGGAGGTCGCGGCAAGTAGCGTCTGTCTTTGCGAACGACTGAAACCATTGCAACCGTCAGGAACAAAGGAAATGCCATGGAAGGTTGAAGGTTTAATGTCACGGCCAATTCGGGATCACTCCATCGATGTATTCTCAGAAATTGGCCTTCAGCAGATGTCCAGAGAGACGGTGCGTAAAATACCGAGGACATAATCTTGGGGGAGTTCATTCTTCGCGGCGCATACTCAAAAGGTACATCAAGCGTTTCATCATCCTAGCGACAGTGGGTTCGAGAGGAGGGACTCCGAGAAGTATTCCCCCAACCAGTAGATACATTGGTAATGGATCCTGGCGAAGGTCTGCACCAGAAGGCCAGAGCTTCGTCAGGTAGCCCTTGCCAGTGTGTGTGCTGTTATTAAGAATATTAAGAGTAATTACTTGAAGGGTAGATTAACACTTATCAGCGAACGTTGATTCATTATGTCATAAGATCGTGAAGCAAGGCGACTTTAAACCCTAATTGCAACCCTCTTGTTAACAAATAATTTTATCTCGAACTTGATTTTTTTGATCCAGGTTGCCTTCTTTGATGATTAATCATCAAGACCGTCTCATTAATCCAGGAAGGGAGGAAGGAAACACTTGCAGACGACGCGAGATGAGCCATCTTCATCTGTCTTTGTTTTGTTTTTTGTACGTTTTCTATGTCATAACCAGAGCGAGGGTGGCAGTGGGGGGTCTTCGTTATATTGCCTTACTTTTTTTTTTTTCTATCTGTGTGCGGAAACGCTGTACAATCTTATCATGCCCCATTTCCTTTCCCAGTGCTTCACGTTAAACACATCACAACATAAACATAATGCCTTTTTTTATATACCTCAGAGGAAAAATTATTAGAAAAAAAACATTTACATCTCCATAAATGTTTTATAGTTTTGGGGTGTTTAGTTACGCGCCAACGAAGGAGTTGGGGGTGCGGGGTGAGACAGTGAGAGCAGAACAGATGGGGAGGAATTAAGAGAAGAGACGTTGTGAGGAAGTGGATCAGAGTGAACACTAGCGTTTAACTGAGTGCATCACGCGACACTCACTCGTTCTTTAAGTCTGCCTTTGAGGAAAATGGGAAGACTTGGCGATTGATGTAGAAAATAGAATTGATGGGACGTGTAAAAGATTCTAGACACATCACTGAGGGTAAGGGAATCTACCAACTAACACGTCTGGTGTTCCTTGTGTTAACAGCCTTCGTGTCTCACCACCACAGGATTTAAAACATTCTCCCGTTCTGCCTTTTTCTTCTTTTTCTTTCGTCGTTGCCTCTGCCTAACTCTCTCTCTCTCTCTCTCTCTCTCTCTCTCTCTCTCTCTCTCTCTCTCTCTCTCTCTCTCTCTCTCTCTCTCTCACGCACAAACACCTGCCCGCGCTTATCCTCTGGCCCTGAGAATTTCTTGACAAGTTTGGAGCCATTTCTTTTCCTTAAGTTCTCCTGAAACGGCCTTGACGAGGAAGAACCCCGAGGCTTGAGGGGGGGCGGGGCAGCAGATGGAGCCGCCGCACAGAGCCGGGTGGGAGGAGGAGGAGGAGGGATATTTGTGAGGGGAGAACGAAGGTATATAAGAACGTGAGGGAGAACGGGAAGTTGGGTGGAAGGAGGAGGAGAGAGGTGCGGGTAGGAGAGGAAATGTGGCAGAAAGGCAGGTGAAAAGAAAGAGAAAGAAATTTCTTTCTTTCATACTATTCGCCGTTTCCCGCGTTAGCGAGGTAGCGTTAAGAACAGAGGACTGGGCCTTTGAGGGAATATCCTCATCTGGCCCCCTTCTCTGTCCCCTCTTTTGGAAAAAGAAAAAAAAAAAGAGAGGGGAGGATTTCCAGCCCCCCGCTCCCTCCCCTTTTAGTCGCCTTCTACGAGACGCAGGGAATACGTGGGAAGTATTCTTTCTCCCCTGTCCCTGCCTTCCTCCCTCCCTCCCTCATTCCACAACCTCACTACTGGCCCTGGGGACCTCCAGACCTCAGCCTGTCACCTACTGGCATGGTTGACTTCCTCGTCAATTCCCTCGTCGAACTCTCTCTTCCTTCCTGTGTCCTGCAACAAATTTTTACCTCACTCGGTTACAGGAATTGGCCCCACCATCCGCAGAATGCAACATCCCCCTTAACCTCTCTCTATGCTCGTCATTTTCATTCTTTTTTTTCTAAAATGGAAGAGCCATTACTAGGTAAAGTTAAAGAATGAAAGAATTAAGGTTTTTAGATGTTGTTTGTTGCACATGTCTTCAGCACAACTTTTCTCAGATAAAAGGACGTAGGAGACCCCCATAGACATATATGTATATACATTTTCGTTCTTTTTTAGCATACTTGTTCTGCGTTTTCAGCGATAGCGAGGTATCACCAGGAACTGACGAAGAAAAGGCCTTATTCGTTCACCCTCATTCTCTAGCTGTCATGTACAATGCATCGAAACCACAGCTCCCTGTCCACATCCAGGCCCCACAGACCTTTCCATGGTTTTCCCCCGGCTACTTCACATGCCCTGGTTCAGTGCAGTGACAACGCTTTTACCCCCCTGTATACTACATCGCTCCAATTCATTCTGTCCCGTGCACGCCTTTCACCCTCCTGCATTTTCACGCCTCGAGCACTGACAACCTGTTTCACTCCATACTTCCATCTACAATTCGTCTGACCCTTCTCCTTCCCTACACCTCTAACACATACCTCTTGTTTGACAGCCTCTCCTCACTCAGTCTCTCCCTGTGTCCAAACCGTTTCAGCACACTCACTTCAACTGTGATACGTTGATTCTGTTTTTGTAATGTTGTAGTGATGGGTGATGTCCAGTACGTAAGAAATGGGTATGATTCGTATTTGTCTGGGGAGTGTGGATTCTGATGGGTGCATGTCTAGTAGGGTGGAATTTGAGACTGAGGTTACAGGTCGGTTGTTAAGTGCTTGTCAGGCTGTTTCAGTGTGTGTGTGTTACGTCAGTGTGTATTTGTTGCGTGTGTGTGTGTGTGGGGGGGGGGGGGGTGCTGTGAGTAGAGGTAACTTCAGTGTGAGGAAAGGGTAAGCTTTGTATTTGGGTGGGAGGGGGTCTAGTGTTGCTGCATAGAAAATGAGTGTCGAGCATATTGAGGAGGGACTGTACTGGGAGGATCTTTGTGTCACTGTGAAGGATGTTGAGTGTTTGTAGTTGCCGGGCAGCCAGTGATTGTTCTGGGTGCACTATTTTGTGTGGTTTGCAGCTTCGTTTTCTTTGCCTTTTAGAGTGTAGAAGACCAAGGGTGAGGCAGCATAGTTCAAATTGGAGCGGATTATTGATTTGTATAAGAAGTTGAGAATGTTTCTTCTTTGTGAATTTCAAATGATTCCAGGTTCGATCCCGGGCACAGATGGGTAAGATAGTTTATATCGATTTCACGTGTTATTACCTGATCTGGATTGGGAATGACGTGAAGGCTGCATCACAGCTCCACCAGGACGTGAAGACTGCACCACAACACCACCAGGACGTGAAGACTGCACCACAACACCACCAGGACGTGAAGACTGCATCACAACACCACCAGGACGTGAAGACTGCATCACAATACCACCAGGACGTGAGGACTGCACCACAACATCACCAGGACGTGAAGACTGCACCACAACATCACCAGGACGTGAAGACTGCACCACAACATCACCAGGACGTGAAAACTGCACCACAACACCACCAGGACGTGAAGATCGTACCACAACAGCGGGACCCGAGATATGAACCAGTGCAGGAGGAGCAGATGGGTGGATACGATCCTCCTCAGGGAGCTGAAGGAGAAGGAGGAGGAGGAGGAGGAGAGGGACCCAAGGGCGCCGTGCACTTGAGAGTCTCCTCCCGAGATCTTGACGACACAGGAGCCAGAGAAGAAAAACTTCAGATGAATCTGGTGAGGTAAAGAAGCTGTTCCTACCCCGAGGGCAGGCTAAGCCGGCCTGCCAAGCCTCCTCACTACACAATACACACCTCGCTACCTCACAGCAGCCTCGCCCTCCAAGAACGTCTCTGAAGGATGCAGAAATAGATCCTTTTTTTCCTGTAAGAATCAGAATCATAGAAGAAATGGAAGGAGGAGGAAATTTTTAGAAAGTGAATTATCAGATATGTAAAAAGCTCCTCATGATGGTCTTATTATTATTAATATGATGATGATGTTGTAGCATCAAACTTGGGAGAACTTCAAGTGGAGGTTTTTAAAGTCCCGTGCAGACGCGTCTCATTTTCTGCCCCAGTTGGAGTTCTTCGTATGTTTCATGTATTTCCGGAAGGAAATGGTGCCATTCGAAGTATCAAATTCCGTAGAAATTGACGTACTTTCAAAGAATTCATGGCCAGATGTATGAATGACCTTGATAAGAAGAAATCAGTTTGTTTTCGGAGCCCCGTTGCTGCTCATCAGCAACACAGTATGATTGAAAATACAATCGCATGTTTACCACATGGCGTCCTAGCTACGTATCTTCGTTGTGTATCAACTGACTGTTATATTTCTCTCTTGGGAACTTATCGTGTTTCAGTTTCCCCGTGGACTTAGGAATATACTTGATCACACGCAAAACTGTGATCCTTTCCAGTATATATATATATGTATATATATATGTATATATATATATGTATATATATATATATATATATATATATATATATATATATATATATATATGTATATGTATATATATATATATATATATATATATATATATATATATGTATATGTATATGTATATATATATATATATATATATATATATATATATATGTATATATATACAGTTGGTCAATTCATATGACACCTTCTTAATACCGTCAGTAATGTGGAAGAATTTTACTGCCATCGGGTCCAACAGACTAGACAGAGGGAGATGTCTAGCCTCGGGTCGTGTGCAAGTGTATCCTGTCCTCCCTCCCTCCCTGGATTAATGAGACGGTCTTCACACATCTAGATGATTGATCATGTAAGAAGGCAGACCTGGATACAGGAAGGGGGGAAAAAAAAAAAACATCCACCTTCGAGATAAAATTCCTTGTGAACAAGAGGGTTGTAATTAAGGGGGGTTTGAAGTCGCCCTGATTAACGATCTTATGACGCACGAGATACATCGACGGTCTCCGACAGTGTTCAGTTACCTTTGAAGGAATTACTTTCTGGCGGCAGTAGTGTTGCTCTCTCTCTCTCTCTCTCTCTCTCTCTCTCTCTCTCTCTCTCTCTCTCTCTCTGGCATATATTCTTTTCCATTTTTTATGATTTCCTAAAAATTTTGCCTGTTATTGTATTACGTAAGCACGTCAGACCTGCCGCTTTATTGATGAGTTTTTATTGTCATAGTTTGCTATGACTGTTAAGATAGAAAACGGTATTTTCCATATCCGTCTTTTTTGTCTGTCACGTATTAAGATATACTTTTTTCATACATATTCGTCATTTCCCGCTTTAGCGAGGTATCGTTAGGAACAGAAGACTGAGCCTAAGTGGGAAAATCTTCGCTTGGCCCCCTTCTCTGTTCCTTCTTTTGGAAAAGTCAAAACTGGAGAGGAGGATTTCTACGACGCGCAGGGAATGCATGGGAAGTATTTTTTCTCCCCTATCCCCAGTAATAGATAGTAGGCCAAATCATGCAACAATTGGGAGTGTTTACGCCGTCAAATGCAAGGCATATAAATATATTCATATAGGCCAGACAAGTCAAACTGTAACGGAGAGGTGTTATTGGCACCGTCATTCAATACGCAGGGATGACCACAAAAATGCGATCGCTAAACATTGTCATGAAAATGATCACTCCATAAATCTTGAAAATCCTGTTATTCTATACCCCTCTGCTGATTAAACCACACGTAACGTCATTAATCTGGCTTAATTGCTAATACTAAGAACTTTAAGTTGTCCCCAGGCAATTTCAAAACCCATCCTAGCATTAACCAAGTCATTACAAAACACGAAAACATGAAAAAAAAATGTTGTTCTAGACACACTCTGCTACCCAGGTCAACCCCCGCCACGTGACCCCCTTTAATCACTCTCCCTTACAATGGTTACCGCCAGACAAAGCGGACAGTGGTTGGCCTGTAAAGACTGGTGTTGGACGGCGGGACTCAAGTGTGATGTTGGGATTTAAATAACTTTGTTAAGTACTGGCACCTGATGAGGTGAATGTCTTCACAAAACAAGTCGTGCCTCATGTATAGAAAAATTACATGTTAGATAAAATTGAATGAACTCCTACTGAGGTGTGATTTCTCCTTCATATATATATATATATATATATATATATATATGCCTTAGCTAGGTACCCTTAGGGTGGGTGGATGAACACCTGGGTTGACTTGACCAACCGCCGCAACCAGGTTTCGAACCTATGCTCTCGACCTTGAGTGGCCCCTGAATGCTTCGTGGTCAGGAACGCTAACCGCTGAACCACGGAGAACCATTCTAGATTGCTACATGGTCTTCTGTTTGTAGTAAGCACAGTGGTTCTTGGATCTTGGAGGTACTTCTATTTCCAGTACGTCTTTTGCTTTACTTGTGTTCTCAGAATATGTTGTGGATTATGAGTTCCTCCACGTTTGTATTCCCGGTACATACTGTGGTTTATGAGTTACTGTATGTGTTTGTATTCTCGGTACATACTGTGGTTTATGGGTCACTGTATGTGTTTGTATTCCCGGTACATACTGTGGTTTATGGGTCACTGTATGTGTTTGTATTCCCGGTACATACTGTGGTTTATGGGTCACTGTATGTGTTTGTATTCCCGGTACATACTGTGGTTTATGGGTTACTGTATGTGTTTGTATTCACGGTACATACTGTGGTTTATGGGTTACTGTATGTGTTTGTATTCACGGTACATACTGTGGTTTATGGGTTACTGTATGTGTTTGTATTCACGGTACATACTGTGGTTTATGGGTTACTGTATGTGTTTGTATTCTCGGTACATACTGTGGTTTATGGGTTACTGTATGTGTTTGTATTCACGGTACATACTGTGGTTTATGGGTTACTGTATGTGTTTGTATTCCCGGTACATACCGTGGTTTATGGGTCACTGTATGTGTTTGTATTCCTGGTACATACTGTGGTTTATGGGTTACTGTATGTGTTTGTATTCACGGTACATACTGTGGTTTATGGGTTACTGTATGTGTTTGTATTCTCGGTACATACTGTGGTTTATGGGTCACTGTATGTGTTTGTATTCTCGGTACATACTGTGGTTTATGGGTTACTGTATGTGTTTGTATTCCCGGTACATACTGTGGTTTATGAGTTACTGTATGTGTTTGTATTCTCGGTACATACTGTGGTTTATGGGTCACTGTATGTGTTTGTATTCCCGGTACATACTGTGGTTTATGGGTCACTGTATGTGTTTGTATTCTGGGTACATACTGTGGTTTATGGGTTACTGTATGTGTTTGTATTCTCGGTACATACTGTGGTTTATGGGTCACTGTATGTGTTTGTATTCCCGGTACATACTGTGGTTTATGGGTCACTGTATGTGTTTGTATTCTCGGTACATACTGTGGTTTATGGGTTACTGTATGTGTTTGTATTCTCGGTACATACTGTGGTTTATGGGTCACTGTATGTGTTTGTATTCTCGGTACATACTGTGGTTTATGGGTCACTGTATGTGTTTGTATTCTGGGTACATACTGTGGTTTATGGATTACTGTATGTGTCTGTATTCACGGTACATATTGTGGTTTATGGATTACTGTATGTGTTTGTATTCTCGGTACATACTGTGGTTTATGGATTACTGTATGTGTTTGTACTCGTAGGAAATATCGTGGTATACTTTTTACACCAAATTCCCCCGTCAAACGCTTCATATATTTTACTTACTGTCACAAAGTTAAGATCAGTTCAAATCAAAAAAGATTATGTCTACTGAACAGTAGCATGCCCGGGTAGTAAGATCAGAGTATCTTTTATGCTGACGACAGAAGCGATAGATATTTACCTCGTTGTCGCAGGAGGAGACTGTCTGGCTAAGGGATCTCTTCCCCCATCGCCGAGGCCTCGCTGTTACGAACTCAACTAAAGCATCAGACAACCAGCAATTTCCCGCCCGAGGGTAAGAGGGGAGGGACTGTGAACGGTGAAGGGTGACGGCAAGCTGTTATCGTACGTATGATGCAAGGACTCTAAGGTGAGGTTCCTCTACGTTTCCTCTCCCTCACTCCCTCCCCACGTCACTTGCAGAAAACTTGTGTGTCAACAGACCGTCTGTCGCCTCCGTGACCTCGCCGACTTCGAGGTGTCTGGTCTGCACACGAGTGCGACGCCCTGATTAATTTCTAAATTCTTTTCAACTCGCTTTTAAACCTTTACATCCGAGTTGGCTTTTTAATTAAAAGGTACGTCTATATTTTTCTCCCCTCCCCTTATTTCTTCACTGTTCGCTGCGTGAGGAGGTTACAAGGCTCTGAGATGGCATTGGTTCCTGTGACTTATACACTCCTTGGCTGTCGTGGGAGGAGTGCTTCAGCCACCACCTGCAGTTCGATGTGTCGTCTGGTGGTGTTGAATGCTTGGTCTCTGGGTACCTGGCGACACACTATGTCAGTTTGTTCATGTTTATAGGAATCAGTGAGGTACGTGATGGGGGATCTGGGGGGAGATTAAAGACGTCCAGTCGACTTTGGGAAAGGGAGTTTTTGGAGCAGAATGCTTGCTTTGAGGTGAGGGAGACATCGGTATGTGCAAAGGACAGTCATTATAAAGATCAACCGATTCCAGGACTTTAGAAATGGTAATTGTAAGGAAAATTGGTCAGGATGAAGAAGTAAGGTCAGATGGCTGCTCCATCTTAGGACTAATGATGTATTTACCAGTTTCTAGACGTTGGGTAGTCTGTTGTGAAGGCAAGCGTGCCTGAATGTTGACATGGAAGTATCGGGTGGGTGTTACAATATGTTGCCCATGTCAAAGGATTGTGAGTCTTTGAGTGTTTCGATCGTTACGAGAGGATTGAGTACCGTTAAAAAGTTGGGTCGGTATTTGATGCGAGTTTCTGTCCTGTATTTTTTTGTTGCGAAGATTCTGTTTCCTGGTGTTGTAGGGTTTTTGACCATTTACGTCTCGTTTTTTTGAGCATTTTGATATTGTATTTGGTCGTGAGAGAGTATTGCGTGACCAGGGGTTCGTGTATTGAGTGGAGGAGTATTGTGTGGTGTTTTTTGGACGGTGTTACCAAAGAGTTTCGTTGTTTTATTTTCCGGTCCCTTTTGATGGTAAAGTTGTGATGCTCTGCATTTCATTGTCCGGGTGATGGGGATGGATGCGTAAGGGTATTGTTAAGTGATGGTATTTTACCCAGGTCGTGTTGTGTGGCTGAGGGTTTTTGACGACGTGTGTTGTTTCTGACGACGTTGTGGAGCTATGAAGAGAAGTCTGGGTGGAATTGCTGTTTTCATCACACCGTGGAAGGTGTTTTATGTTGCCTTGTACGGTGGTGATGATGACGATGATGGCTGTCGCATGGAAAAGAGACTGATGGTGATGAGTCCGGTCGAGAGAGAGATGATACGTGATTCTGAATCGAAGAATTTAGTGAAAGATGACCAGTCTATACAGTTGTTATGTATGGGTGTGTCTCCTTGTATGTGGTGCGAGCTAGATGGGTGATCTGGAAGAGGATTGTCATGGAAAGGAGGCGGTAGGGAGAGAGGGCATGGCTGTTCTACCATGTAGTATGGACGAGTGTGTGAGGCTGGGGTGCTGAAAGTTATGCACAGGTGAGGCGGACTGGTGGGTGATACCGGGAGGTTACATAGTGCATTGTTCCCGGAGATTTAGGATATGTAATGTATGTAAATGTTCGAGTGGTGTGGATCTTCGAGGGATGGTCATGGGTCTGAGCGGTGAGCCACTGGGATGGTGTGTGCAATGAAGTAGCCACAGAGCTGGAGGGTAGTTAGTTAGTTAGTGGTGTGTGTGTGTCTGGGAGGGCAAGGAGGCAGTGGAAAGGACGTGAGTGATGTCTTCGTTTATTTCTGCTGTTATTTTCCAGCTTTTGAGACACGGATTTCTAGTGTGTTGTCGTTTTGAGCGAGTTGCATTGAGCATTTTGCGTTGTTGGTGGAAAGAGGATGTCTCTGTGTATGAATGGGATTAGCCCTCGATCAGTAAGGTGAATTTTGGTCTGTTTGTGTGGTGTTGGTTTGCTGTATAAGTGCGATGTATGCTCTGTAGGTGTCTCGATCCCTGTATTTGGTGTGTTATAACATGGATGTAGGATGGATGACGTGCGTCTGAGGGACTTAGATGTATGTGTGTGAGCTTGTCAGGATTGGTGCTATTCTGGCGCGTGTGCTGTGGGTCTGATGGTGAGTAGAAAATTATGGGCTGGGTGGGCTTAGGGAGATGTGGTTGGTTGGTAAGAGGGGCGAATGGGGAGGGGGAGCCATGGCTTGACGGAAGGAGAGGGAGCCACAAGTCCAATTAACGTTACACTGTTTGTGAGAATGGTGGAGGAGATATATTTCTAGAAGTACTGTCTGTCTGGAATGTGGTGTAGGCATAAGAGGAATGTGTGTGTGTGTGTGTGTGTGTGTGTGTGTGTGTGAGAACTCGGATTGATATACATGACACCAGTTAAGAATAGGAGGAGGGGGTTTGAGAGGGCCGGCACGTCACATTCTGTGAAAGAAAGAAAAATAGGACATGAAAGAAAAAAAGGATCTTTTACCCAATTTACTTGATGGACTGAAGAAGAACCGAGGCTGCTCCGTGTGCGAGGTCTGGCATCATGGATGTGCCACTACAACACGAGACATGAGGGATGTGCCACTACAACACGAGACATGAGGGATGTGCCACTACAACACGAGACATGAGGGATGTGCCACTACAACACGAGACATGATGGATGTGCCACTACAACACGAGACATGAGGGATGTGCCACTACAACACGAGACATGAGGGATGTGCCACTACAACACGAGACATGAAGGATGTGCCACTACAACACGAGACATGAAGGATGTGCCACCATAACATGAGACATGAAGGATGTGCCACTACAACACGAGACATGAGGGATGTGCCACTACAGCACGAGACATGAGGGATGTGCCACTACAACACGAGACATGAAGGATGTGCCCTTTACAACACGAGACATGAAGGATGTGCCACTACAACACGAGACATGAAGGATGTGCCACTACAACACGAGACATGAGGGATGTGCCACTACAACACGAGACATGAAGGATGTGCCACTACAATATGAGACATGAAGGATGTGCCACTACAACACGAGACATGAAGGATGTGCCACTACAACACGAGACATGAAGGATGTGCCACTACAACACGAGACATGAGGGATGTGGCACTACATCACGAGACATAAAGGATGTGCCACAACAACACGAGACACGAGGGATGTGCCACTACAACACGAGACATGAGGGATGTGCCACTACAACACGAGACATGATGGATGTGCCACTACAACACGAGACATGAGGGATGTGCCACTACAACACGAGACATGATGGATGTGCCACTACAACACGAGACATGAAGGATGTGCCACTACAACACGAGACATGAGGGATGTGCCACTACAGCACGAGACATGAGGGATGTGCCACTACAACACGAGACATGATGGATGTGCCACTACAACACGAGACATGAGGGATGTGCCACTACAACACGAGACATGAGGGATGTGCCACTACAGCACGAGACATGAGGGATGTGCCACTACAACACGAGACATGAGGGATGTGCCACTACAACACGAGACATGAGGGATGTGCCACTACAACACGAGACATGATGGATGTGCCACTACAACACGAGACATGAGGGATGTGCCACTACAACACGAGACATGAGGGATGTGCCACTACAACACGAGACATGAAGGATGTGCCACTACAACACGAGACATGAAGGATGTGCCACCATAACATGAGACATGAAGGATGTGCCACTACAACACGAGACATGAAGGATGTGCCACTACAACACGAGACGTGAAGGATACACCACTACAACACGAGACATGAAGGATGTGCCACTACAACACGAGACATGAAGGATGTGCCACTACAATACGAGACATGAAGGATACACCACTACAAAACGAGACATGAGGGATGTGCCACTACAACACGAGACACGAGGGATGTGCCACTACAACACGAGACATGAAGGATGTGCCACTACAACACAAGACATGAAGGACTTGCCACTACAACATCACAACCTGGGGAACGCGGCAGCAACAAGAACCAGCACTCTCCACCGAAACTCGAACCAGGAACCAAGAGGGTGAGCTGAAGAGTCTCTCTCTCTCTCTCTCTCTCTCTCTCTCTCTCTCTCTCTCTCTCTCTCTCTCTCGACAAGTTCCCCGCTGTCGTGAAACACAACTTCTGAAACACCCCTTCCCCTCCTCCCGCCAAGTCCAGCGTACACATTTTTTTTCCCCCCTCCCTCCTACGCGCTTATCACGCAGCCAGCCAACAGCGTGGTAATACACGACGAACCAACTTCCGCTCCGGAGTTTGAGAAAGTTGTGGAAGTTGGCGTAATTAAGAGGAGACTGCTCAGATATTTCGTCGTTTCAAAGGATCCTTTCACTGGGTTTATAGCCGCAAGTTTGCTTTTGGAGACGTTTTCTTTGGACTTTCACTCGCTCGGTTGTGTCTGTCGATGGCTAAGGACCCTTTCAGACACAGGTATATATATATATATATATATATATATATATATATATATATATATATATATATATATATATATATATATATCCAGACGTAGACGACAGCTAACTACATGTGATGGTTAGTAAGGACTTCTAATGACCCCAGCGCCATAACAAGGGCAACAAGTGAGTGTGATTCTGCTGGTTTCGTTAAATCTTTTGTGTCCCGCGCCGCTTGTCAAGTCTCTCTGCGCAGTCTGGCAGTTCAGCTGGACTCGTAAGACCAGGATGTGTTAGAGGTTATTGAGGAACATAATGGGGAAAAGAGGAGGAGGAGGAGGATTTTCCTTTTTTCTTCACGTCTTTCGTGATCCTTTTCAGACGCCTCGTATTATGTGTGATACTCGCTCGTGCCGCAGTGAAGACCATCACTTTACAGCATCGTCGACACACACAAAAAGAAATATATTTCCTTTCGCGCCATTTTCTTACTTTGGTATCATTCGTCCAGGGGATTACCTCTCATTAGACCTTACTTCAGGGGTATTCATTCGTCCAGGACCTCTCATTAGACCTTACTTCAGGGGAAATATACAAAGGACGTATGATCCAGATGCGAGGTAGGTGCATAAATTACGACTAACTCAAGTACAAAAACAGGGAAATAAGGAGGCATTGCTTATATACCAAATGAAGGATGATAGAGCAGCTAATCGTACGTAATTGATGCATATGTCAAGTAATAAGGCATTAGATAAACTTTTTTGATGCGCATTCGGTCATGTTTTACATCCGGTAATTCGTACGTGATGAGGTACAGATAACAGGAGACCTGATGGTTCATGGCGAAGTTAAAACTAGGCGTAAGGTAGAGCTACAGATACGATGGTGACGCAGAAGGCACCTCCACCACCTCACATCTCCCCTCCGGCTCAACTACCAGTAGATGATAGATGACAGATTTGTTTAACATCCACTACTCGTGTGTGGGAGGATGACTTCTAACACGTTACAAGGGTTTATCTTACTTTTATTCAGTCTTTTGGCTCATTTTCTCATGTTTACATTGTTTGTAGGGTTTGCATAATACTGTCAATAGATTCAAATTCCCGTTAGATACTTTTTTTTTCTAAGTAATATGACGAGCATAGCAACAGAAACTAAGGGAACGTCTCCACCTTTTTTTTGTTCATAGTGACTTGTTCTCTTTCACATTTATCAGGGCATTTCATCTATTCGGTGACAATGTTAACCTCTCCCGCTGTATGTCTCACCTCAGATTCCATGGTTCTGTTCGCTGCCGTGTCCTCTCCCAGATATCTGAAATACTTCGCTTCCTTCAATTTTTTTTTCCCCTTTTCAAACTTACACCTCCAACTAACGTGTCTCTTTGCACGGCTGAACCTAATAACCTTGTTTTCCGCTCTTCCTTGTTCCCTCCACTTCGGACATATATAACGTCTTAGTCATCCTCTCCTCTCTCATCCTCTCATTTCTCATTCGATCAACCCTCGTTGTGTCATATATTGTCCGCAGACAGTTCACTTCCGAAACATCCGCCCTCTTCTTTACATATTTGCGTAAGACCCTTCCTCGCATCCGAACAAGACTGAAGGGACTACTGTACCATCAAATATACCCATCTTTGCCCTTAGAAAAAAAAGAAGTGATCTCTTTTTCCACAAACATCTCATTGCGCCCATGACCTTTGCCCCCACACTCACCTTGTGGCTCACCTCAATTCCCACGGTTCCTTTCGCAACCATATCCCATCCCAAGTATCTAAAACGTGCCACTTCTTCCATTTTTTTTTTCTCCCTTCATACTCACACTCCAGATAATCTGTTCCTTTTCACTGCAAAGCCTAACAACCTTACTTTTATTCGCGTTTATTCTCAACTTTCGCCGTTCACACACTTACCTACACTCAAGACCCCAGCCTCCGCAGTTTCTCAGTCGAACTTGCCACCAGCGCCGTGTCATCAGCAAACAACTAACTCACCCACTTAGGTCCCACACCCACACCCAACTGACAGCATACTTGCTCCTCTCTCCAAGACTCTTGCATTCACCTCCCTCACCACCCCATCCAAAAACAAATTGAAAAGCCATGGTGACATTACACACCCCTAGTGCTGATCAAACTTCACCTGGAACCACTCACACTCCTCTCTTCTTACTTGCACACATGCCTTACTCTCTTGATTAAAACTTCACTGCTTCTAGCAGCTTTCCTCCAACACCGTGTATACGAAGCAACTTCCTAGAGCATCTATCTCCAGATCCAAAAACCCCACATACGAGTCTTCAGTTTATCTTTATATTTCTTCCACACATTCTTCAAAGCAAACACCTGATCCACACATCCTTCACCATTCCTAAAGTTATTTTGTTCCTCTCCATTCTGAATCTACTTGCATGCCACCACCCTCTCAATTACCACTCTCTCATACGCCTTACCACCTACAGTCGAACAAACTTATACCTTGAAATTTGAAAATTCAACTTAATCTCTTTGCCTTCATCCAGTGTCACTATACAAGTATTCCACCAGTCCTCAAGCACTTCACATGAGTCATACGTACATTGAAAATCCTAACTAACCAATCAGCAACACAGTCACCCTCTCTCTTAAGAGATTCAACTGCGATCTCATCCACTCCAGCCGCTTTGCCGCATTTCACCACCTCTTCCCTAGTCAGCAAACCAGTTTTCACCACTCTCTCACTTCGCATACCTCCACTTCCAGAATATCGCGCGTCTGCCTCCCTCAAACACATTCAAGAACCCTTCGAAATGCTCACTCAGTCTCTTCTTTCCCTCATTCCTGCCTGTTATCTCTTCCCAATTTGTCGTCTTCACCGATGTTCCCATTTGTTTTCTTGTTTTCTCACACTATTGACCTCCCTAAAAAAAGAATTTCGTTCTCCCTGAAGTTTGCTGATAATCGCTCACAACAACTCTTATTTGCCGTCTTTTTCAGCCCCTGTACCTTCCGCTTGACCTCCTACCGCTTTCCCTTGCACGTCTCCAAGTAGATAACGCCTGTGCACCTCTCTTTTATCTTTCACTAGCAACTTAACTTCAAATACTTCCACTTACTAATCTTTCTCACTTGTCCACCACTTCCCACTTTCCACGTTTCTCTCGTACTTGTATAACCTCCCATTCTTGACCCACTCCCCTAGCTTCATTCAATCTAACCTTTTGCCATTCTACACTCAGTCTCTCCTGGTATATCTCCTCACACAAACCTCCTTCCCAAGCTCACTCACTTTCACAACCCTCTTCCGACCCATATCATTTCCTCTTAGTCTAAAATCTCTGCAAACCTTCACCCTCACCTCCACCATCTGTTCCTTTCAACACATTCACATCGAAGAGTCTCTCCTTCATACGCCTATCATTAAGTACATAGTCCAATAACGCTCCCTTTTCCGTCATTCTACTCGGCCTTGTATACTTACGTCCGTCCCTCCTTTTATTCAAATCGGGTATTCCCAATCACCTGTCCTTCTTCAGCACACAACTCAACAAGTTGTTCACCATTCTTAATTCACAGCACCAGGTGCCCCATGACCCGCAATTATACTCTTAATTTCCACATTACCCACTCACGCATTCAAATTAACCATCAAAACTGTTGACACACTCGCTTTTCTTCTTAAGTCCTCTCATCTCCAGGTGCATGAGAGGTGATAATCACCCACCTCTCGCAACCCATCTTCATATTTACCTACACCAGTCTGGAGCTCACTTCCTTACACTCTTTCAAACATTCTCACAACTCCTGCTTGAGCAGCAGTGCTACCCCTTCGTTAGCTCACGCCCTCACACTAACCCTGACTTTAAGCCTTAGGCACTTCCAAACCATTCTTGCCCTTTGCCCTTTTTGCTTTGTTTCGCTCAGAACTAAGAAAAAGAAAATAATACAGGTTCCTTTCCTGAAACATACTACATATCACTCCCTTCTCCTCCTCTTGGTAACACTCTCACACATTCAGACACCCCATCCTAAGCCTTCGTGGAAGATGAGCACACCTCGCTTGTTTCAGTCTTTTGCTACGACTTTTAGAAATTCAACAACGCAAGGAGGGAAGGATTTCCATCTCCCAGCTCTCGCCTCCTTTAGTCGCCTTCGTGAACACGTAGGGAATACGTGGGCAGTATTCTTTCTCCCCTGTCCCCAGGGTTTTTTATATATATGTATATATATATGTATATACACATATACTACCACTGTACCTGCTTACCTGACTATAAATCTGTTCGTCTATCTCTCATTCCTTCTCGCCTCTCTTCACCCCTTCTCCTTAGCGTCTGACGGTTAATGATGCATACAACATCCAGATGCTCATAACACCATCAAGTCGTTGTCCTAAAGTGCACGAGTCTTGACCCAGCAGCATCTGCTGCCTTGGCTCTTGTTATAAACTTGACTCCTATGGACGTGTGAACTGGAAGGTCCATTTACTTGAACGCTTACCATCAAGGCACCGTCCTCCGTCGCAGGATAAAAGAGACAAAAGACTTTCTTTTTTTTTTTTTTTTTTTTTTTGTCTTGCCCCCCAGATGACCCCCAGATGAGTTGTAAGACTTGTGGGTACACGTCGCTGGGAAAGAGGATTGTAAATGGGACTATTCCAGTTTCCAGGGGAAAAGTTAATGCTCCCATCCCAATGAGAGAGAGAGAGAGAGAGAGAGAGAGAGAGAGAGAGAGAGAGAGAGAGAGAGAGAGAGAGAGAGAGAGAGACTTTTTAACCACCGTCTCATGGAAGTAATCATAAACCACTGAATCGCAAAGTAAGTAAATCTTGCTCAGAATTCTTATGAAACTACCACTACCACACCTGCTCTAACGTACGCCCGGCACTCAGCGCTGCTGTGAACACGTCATGCGAAAGGTACAAGCGAACAGACAGGAAGGGGGAGGAGGTGTTTAACGAGACAACACTCCATTGCGAGGTGGGGAAGGGGAAAAAGGGCCACCGTTGTACAGTACCTCGGACGCGTTTGCTGAATGGCTGGCTGGCTGGCCGCCCAATGGCTCGTGGATGTGATAACATATACTTAAAAGGAGCTATTCCTGAGGAGGAGGTGATGGGTTGGTTAGAGTGGGAATGCACGCACAGTTTACCACTCACAGCCTACAACACCTAGTAGTGATCATTAGAGGTAAGAAAACTTAAGATGACACAAAGGGATTTCTCAACTTTCTTAAAGAAAAGAAGAAAAAAGAGTCAGTCTATTTCACAAGGGAGAGGCCCGTATGTTTGTTGAAGGGGCCAATGTCATATCATGATTCATTTTCCATCACAAACAGGATTTCCTGCACTTGTTGTCACATGAGAAAAAAAAGAAGTGATCATTCATCACGTTTGTAACTGAGTGAAAACCCATCAGGCTGCCATATATTGCGTTGAACGATAAAACTGACGATTAACGAATGAATTTCAGACGCGTGCTCAAATTGTCTACGTCAGGGCGGTAGAACGTATCCCCTTAACAGGATGTAAACAACGCTCTAGTGTAAACACCACGCTGCCTGTGTTGCAGATGTTGTTTGTGAAGTACATATCTTTATGAAGGATAACGTGAAGTACATATCTTTATGAAGGATAACGTGAAGTACATATCTTTATGAAGGATAACGTGAAGTACATATCTTTATGAAGGATAACGTGAAGTACATATCTTTATGAAGAATAACGTGAAGTACATATCTTTATGAAGGATAACGTGAAGTACATATCTTTATGAAGAATAACGTGAAGTACATATCTTTATGAAGAATAACGTGAAGTACATATCTTTATGAAGAATAACGTGAAGTACATATCTTTATGAAGAATAACGTGAAGTTCATATCTTTATGAAGGATAACGTGAAGTACATATCTTTATGAAGGATAACGTGAAGTTCATATCTTTATGAAGAATAACGTGAAGTACATATCTTTATGAAGAATAACGTGAAGTACATATCTTTATGAAGGATAACGTGAAGTTCATATCTTTATGAAGAATAACGTGAAGTTCATATCTTTATGAAGAATAACGTGAAGTACATATCTTTATGAAGAATAACGTGAAGTACATATCTTTATGAAGGATAACGTGAAGTTCATATCTTTATGAAGAATAACGTGAAGTACATATCTTTATGAAGAATAACGTGAAGTTCATATCTTTATGAAGGATAACGTGAAGTACATATCTTTATGAAGGATAACGTGAAGTTCATATCTTTATGAAGAATAACGTGAAGTACATATCTTTATGAAGAATAACGTGAAGTACATATCTTTATGAAGGATAACGTGAAGTTCATATCTTTATGAAGAATAACGTGAAGTTCATATCTTTATGAAGAATAACGTGAAGTACATATCTTTATGAAGAATAACGTGAAGTACATATCTTTATGAAGAATAACGTGAAGTACATATCTTTATGCAGGATAACGTGAAGTTCATATCTTTATGAAGAATAACGTGAAGTACATATCTTTATGAAGAATAACGTGAAGTACATATCTTTATGAAGGATAACGTGAAGCACATATCTTTATGAAGAATAACGTGAAGTACATATCTTTATGAAGAATAACGTGAAGTACATATCTTTATGAAGAATAACGTGAAGTTCATATCTTTATGAAGAATAACGTGAAGTACATATCTTTATGAAGAATAACGTGAAGTACATATCTTTATGAAGGATAACGTGAAGCACATATCTTTATGAAGAATAACGTGAAGTACATATCTTTATGAAAGATAACGTGAAATACATATCTTTATGAAGGATAACGTGAAGTACATATCTTTATGAAAGATAACGTGAAGTACATATCTTTATGAAGAATAACGTGAAGTTCATATCTTTATGAAGAATAACGTGAAGTACATATCTTTATGAAGAATAACGTGAAGTACATATCTTTATGAAGAATAACGTGAAGTACATATCTTTATGAAGAATAACGTGAAGTACATATCTTTATGAAGAATAACGTGAAGTACATATCTTTATGAAGAATAACGTGAAGTACATATCTTTATGAAGAATAACGTGACGTACATATCTTTATGAAGAATAACGTGAAGTACATATCTTTATGAAGAATAACGTGAAGTACATATCTTAAGATAACATTAGAAAAGTTGTGTTGTAGACGTAGGTATGTTTATGGGATTGTTAACAGGAATACAACATAAGAATTAATAGGTTCCTCGCGTTCTGCATTTGTTCATCATCCCCCGATATTGCTCCTGCTTTCCCTCCCTGCCCAGTGTTTACATAAGACTCTGTATGTATTATTGACACTTCCGCTTGCTGAACTTGCTTAAAAAAAAGACCTGTGTGGCTTCTTTTATTCCCCCCTTTCAGTGACTTCATCTCCATGTCTGTGATTACATAAGTCCTGATTTCTCTAACCTTATTTCAATCTGTATTCATACTCACTGACTGTGTTTTTTTTAAAAATCCCAGAGATCATCTCTCATCACATAACACCTCTCACGATCTTTAGAAAGATGTCTCAGTTTCTTTATTTTTCTTCTCTAGTTGTCTTAAATTCTGATCCGTTTTCTTTTTGAATGATTCCACAGTTTTCTTAACTTTTGACCCATTTTCTTTTTGAATAATTCTACATGACATCTCCAGACTCTTGTTCTTTGTTGGTTCATGATTTATTTCCTCATCTTCTCGTATCCTTTTGGATCTGCTCACAACTGACTGGTCTCGTTCATCTCCATTGTCTGAATCCGTTTAGGATTAGAATCAAAGTGTGTGTGTGTGTGTGTGTGTGTGTGTGTGTGTGTGTGTGTAGGGAGAAGGGAGTTAAGCAAATTAGCCCAAGCTACAGCCACTTTCATCGTATTGGTATTGCAACCCAAGAACAGAAATCTGTGTTGAACCTAACCCTGGAGATGTCGGTGGTATCAGACACCATCTAGTGGGTTCATATCTCACCTGAGGTTAACACAGCCACCCTCAGGTCACCGATTCCCTGTTAAGACGTGGCACTTATAGCTGACCCGACGACAAATGGCCAACAGAGAGGGAGAGAGAGAGAGAGAGAGAGAGAGAGAGAGAGAGAGAGAGAGAGAGAGAGAGAGAGAAAGAGAGAGAGAGAGAGAGAGAGAGAGAGAGAGAGAGAGAGAGAGATTCTTGCAAACAATCGTTTTTGCTTCACGTTTCACTTCATCCATAATGAATTGACATTATCTATGACCAGTGAAGTCATAATGTATCGAGACGGTTTATCTGGTAAATACACAAGGTCACAAAGACTCGAACCCTTACATTTTAGGAAGAGTCCCATTGTGGGTTCCAGCGCTTTGAATCCCTCGTTGAAACTCTCATTTGCACTACACGACAACACACTGTCTTTACCGGGCCAGTTCGCTCTACAGTTGTGGGCCAAGTTGGCAAAGGGCCACTTCCTTGGGTCGTGTGTGCTTATGGTGCATTTTCTCAACACTGGTCTTGTTATTCACGCTTTTGATATTGTTATTCTAGGCTCTTGTTTTCATGGCGTCGGTGAAACTGTCTACGATTTAGTCCATAAAAGATGTCTGTCAGTAATGTCTGGAAGTGTCTGTATTGTCTATGAATGTCTAAAATGTCTTAAGGTTTATGGAAAACGTTTGCTGTAATGCTCATCAGGATTTCCCGTCCCTGATCTTTATGTATCAAGTCTGTGATGACAGAAGTAAGGAGGTGTGAGTGTGGCAGTGTAGACTCTTTGATTACCACAGGTAATCTTTACCTCCCTCACCGGACTACAGAGGACGTGGTCTTGGAATCCTCTGTGTGTGTGTGTGTGTGTGTGTAGGGGTATGGATTATTACCCACGATCCTGTCACACATGAGAGATTAAGACAGACTGTTCCACAAAGCCGTATGATTTTCTCCTTTCTCCCACAGAGGAACAAAAATTGATGGCTGTAGTCAGGTAATCATGTCAGTAAGGAGCTTTCCTTCACTCGGAAAAGCCATGAGAACACATATTCAATCAGTATATGTGTGAGGAACTGGTGATCATTCTCTCCGTCGTGTTACCGGTGCAGTAGGAAACATCTGCTGGTAAAATCAACCGTGAAATGATCTGATTCGAGGTAAATTTCGTCCGAAAAAGTTGCCAAAAACTTTATCAAAAAGAAAAAGCTATGTTTAGCCATTCGCAATATTATAGAGAAGGTCTTTACAGTGAGCAAAATCAGCTGTGTCCCCTGTGTAACATGCACAGTTCAGTATTGTGTAGAATACTTTAGAAAAGAGTGTACAAAAGAGTGAAGTTGTTCTCCCAGTCTCCAGGCCCTGTGAGTGGGCCGCGGTTCAATCTGCATCATCATGCTACTTGTGCTGGACTCCGCTTGGCCTCCCATGACACGAAAGGGAAGCCGCCACCAGACGGTCGGACACTGTGGGAAGAGAACACAGACAAAGACGGATGAAACTGATCTCATTTGCAACAAAGCGTTACTGTCACTCACAACACCGTCTCCCTGGTGACAGTCGCAGTAGGGCGACTTCAGTTACCTCCTGTCCAAAAGGTTGCTGTCTTGTACATCTTACAATGTTTCGTAAATCCTATGGATTTAGTGTTGATATGGGTGAAAGGTCATATTGCAGACTGGTCACATGAGCCTCGTTCTCCCAGATGAGGTCAGACGTAGAGTCCTGGCACATATTCAGGATTCTCGTCTCACCGTCGGACTCCCTCTGGGATAACACAAGAATCTCCACCTCATGGAGAAGGACATCAGACGTAGCGATGCCGGAAGCACAGACCCTCGTCAGGTATCGTCCACCTCCTCTTACGACGGGTGAAGGACTCGACAGGTGATTATGAACTATTAAGAGGAAGTCTGCCAGGATGCGTCAGGTGGCGGTGTATATTCTATGATGCCTGAGAGCCACCGTGAGCGAGTATGTATATGAACCATGCTTACCAGCTGGTGCTGTTGGGTGGTAGACACATCAGGTGATCTTTTCATGAAGTCAGTCGGCGATCACGTCCTTTCTATCTTTCTACTTTTCATCCACCGGTCCAACTGCCCTTCCCTCCCTTCCAACCACCCACCCACTCACCCACCTTCTAACCATACAGCCTTCCAACTGCCCACCTCTCTTCCAACCATCCTCTCTTCCAATCACCCCCCCACCCCTGCCAGACATCCACATCTCTTCCACCCATCTACCCTTCCAACCATCCGCCCCTCCACTAGTCCACTCTTGTAACAATTAATCCACCCTTCCAACCACCAGCCTTACAGGCATCCCCTGCTTCTCCCTGGCGTCCACAATGTCCACGTACATCCATCTTCCATCCCCCCTTCTAGACAACTACAGTTCTCTTAATATTTCTCCTCGGGTCAGGCCTCACAGAAATTTCCCCTTTCCTCTCCCGAGTGGAATTGATCTCCCGTGAGTAAATCTTGCCAGGACACCGAGCTGTACCGTCCATAAAGCTGATGATACCGGTCCACAACGGTCCAGAGGTCCACAACGGTCCAGAGGTCCACAACGGTCCAGAGGTCCACAACGGTCCAGAGGTCCACAACGGTCCAGTGTTACCACAAAAGTCCGTCCGTCAGCGTCGGGAGGAGTCTGGCAATGCCATGAAGAAGGAGGATCAGCGTCAGTTGAGTCGTGGGGTGATGATGCTGGAGGTGTGAGGAGTATTGTGGGTGCTGGGGGAGGAGGAGGACGACGTCCATACCATAAGGAAAAGTCCCGTTGCGCTGCACACACATGCTATAGAGGAGGGAAACAAACAGGAAGTACCTATCAACAGAAAAAGAAATATAAGATTAGAGACGTTTTGTTAACGAAAAGGAAATGATTTGCTCTACACTGTTACATGTATATAGGAGTATTACAGTTAGTTCCATGAACTTGTTTCTACCCGGTGTTCGGTGTAATGTGATAATACTTGTAGAATTAGGACAAAAGAATATAACTTGGTAGTTGATCGATTCTGACATCTGTAAACCTCTTCTAAACTGCTGGTAAATGTTACCAGCGCCCACATACGAAGTACGTGGGTGTGATAAATAAAAACAATGTTGCATGGTGAGGAATGCGGACTTATAGTTAGGGATGAAATGGAAATGTTTTTTTTTTTACATCATCTCCCTATTACCCAGTGTAAGAAATGATTTAGGATTCGATAACCTTAACTTCCATTGGAAACTTCACAAACTTCAACAGAAAATGAGGCGATATTGATATGTCAACAGGTTGTCCAAACCGGATGAATATTACACGAAGATGAATATCAGAAGTGGATGACCAGTGGGGCTGGATGAATATCGGATGACGGGAAGACTGACATGAGAAATGTATATTTGATATTCTCGTATCAGGTTAGCGAATGCAGTCGTGGACATAAGTCCCCACGGAGATCAGGTTTTGAATGAGGCACGATAAGGACAGGAGGATTAGATAGATAAGAAAGGAAAGGAGGAAACACGAGAAGATGAAGAATCTAAGAGGTTTTAAGGCAGTTGGAGAACCTGCCTTTTGAATTAGAGGCATTTCTTAACTCCGCAGGGGAAAAATATGAGAAGGTAAGGAGAATGACAAAGAGATATGAACTGCTTTCGACCCAGACGTCAACCCACTGTGCAAAGTAATTAACCCCGTGACCTGGATGTGTGACCCCCTCGACGTCAGCTGGACTGGTTTAAGGTTAGGATAGATCAGTAGATTCCCCTCCGCCAAGAGCACAGTTGATGCCAAGAGAGAGAGAGAGAGAGAGAGAGAGAGAGAGAGAGAGAGAGAGAGAGAGAGAGAGAGAAACTTCCAAAAGCAGACGTCTACGTTTGGGAGAGAATGTAAAAAGGCGAAAGTTGAGAGGTATTGTGAAAAGCTGATGTCTACGTTTGGGAGAGAAGGTAAAAAAAGCGAAAGTTGAGAGGTATGGTGGGAAAAAGTAAGATAATGAGACGTAGTACGATGGCACGGGAGTATGTTTGGAGTATGAGTGTGACTGGTGGAGAACCTGGAGGAAGAGGAGTGGTTCAGGCGACCCCTGGAGTGGACGTGCCAGCAAGGGGACCACGGGATCTCAGGCGAGTCCTAAAGTGGAAGAGGGGCTTAGGTCGTGAGTGCCCAGGAGGTATTTGAAAGAGGAGGTCATTATTCATTGAGGCAAAGATGGGTATGATGGTCCCAACGGTGTTGTATGGACGGGGACCTTGGGGTTGTGTGTGTAAAAGAACAGAAAAGGATGGATGGGCTGTAGGACAGGTTGTGGTATGAGGGAGGTTGATTGTGTGAAGGTTAAGTGGCAGAATGGACTGTAAAGAGTAATGATGATTTCCTTAGACTTGAGTTCGAAAGCCATGTCTATTAATCCAAGAATTCAATATTTTTTTTTCATACTATTCGCCATTTCCCGCATTAGCGAGGTAGCGTTGAGAACAGAGGACTGGGCCTTTGAGTTAATATCCTCACCTGGCCCCCTTCTCTGTTCCCTCTTTTGGAAAATCAAAAAAAAAAAAAAAGCGAGAGGGGAGGATTTCCAGCCCCCCGCTCCCTCCCCTTTTAGTCGCCTTCTACGACACACAGGGAATACGTGGGAAGTATATATATATATATATATATATATATATATATATATATATATATATATATATATATATATATATATATGCGAAAGTGGGTAACGTGGCAGCTGAGTGTATTTTGGGGGGATGTGTGGTACCCAGTGATGTGAAAGAAAACTGACTGGTGCTTGGAAATACCTATTGTCAATTGAGGGACATACATTAGCCTACGTAGGTGAGTGGACGAGATGGTAGGCAGGCTTTTATAAGGTTCTGTACTAAGTGACTGACATGCATGAGAGAGAGACAATTGAACGTGCATGAGCTGTGAGGGTAAAGGTTTGTAGAGGCTTTAGGAAAAAAAGGAAATGTTATGGGAGGAGAAAAAGGGTTTTGAGAGTGAGCTTGGGAAAACAGGCTTGTGTGAAGAGACACCAGGAGAGATTAAGTTTACGGTGGCAGAAAGCGAGAATAAATGAAGGCAGGGGAGTGGGCGAGGAGTGGCAGGGATTTAGGGAAGCAATACTTCCATATGCGAGAGAACTGCATAAGGGACCTTTCGTATACACTTGATCGTATGCCTTTTTCCAATTCATAAATGCAGCATGCTCCTATTTTTCGGGTGTTCTCTTTGCTGCTTGTCTTGGGGAAAAAAATCTGGTCTACGTAGCCTATTACCTTCGTAAACACCATCTGGTTCTTCAACGTCATGGTGAAGCCCTCTCCTCTTACACATCTTGTCTTCTGTGCCTAAGAGAAATATTCCTCTGTGAATCTTACCGAGTCTTCGCTAACAGAACCTTGTCCTGCCTTCGTCTAGCCATAGATCAACTTCCCCATGCATCTGGGTATACATCTCCAGACCCACTTAACAGGGTTCTCGCCTCCTTTCTCCATCACCTCGCTGATCACTTCATCTTTTTTTCCCCATTTTTTTATAAAGTTGATATTCTCTTAAGTCTCTCACGTATCCCTTTCCCGTCTCTCAAATCCAGTCCTCTTCCTCCTTATCTCTTATTCTGCTGTGCCAATAGACACGTGTCTTTCACCATCATGCCAAATTAATTCTGTACGACACTCCACCCGTCTCTTACAAACTTCAGCATCTGCCACCAGCCAGTCTCCCAAACTGGTCTAATACACTCTCGCTCCTTAAACATGCATCTCTTCTTCTTTTATCTGTCTGCTTCTGGAACTTGTCATTCTCGTTCAAATATCCAGTTTCATTTTCTCTTGGTCCCCAGAACACACAGATTGTAATTGCGCGCGCGCACACACACACACACACACACACACACACACAGTAATGTCCCTCCCATCTTCATTCTACCTTAGTTTACCTACGCCTCCCCTAGCTTGATCCTCCTCACTAAGCGCTACGCAGAGGGACCGGCTTGAAAGAGTGCAGTAGAGGGCATACAGAACCATCCTGGGCCCTTCTTACACCACCTTCCAAGACGCCCTCCTCTTGCTGAACCTGTCCACCATCTCCGACCCACACCAGCAGCTCACACGGCAGTTTGGCCATGAATTGCTGACGCACCCCGGTTAACAGAGACCTCCTCCACCTTCACACTCCCACCACGGACTTGTTCTAACCACAAGTTCGTACAGACAGATATGAGAACACTCCTCGACCTGCCATTTCGCGCGAACCTCATAAGCATTCTATGAACAAGTGCACAGCTATGCAAGTCAACAGCTCACTTTCCTGTCAGTCCGGTTATGTGGTGCGTCAACTGTTGTATTCATCACTAAATGTTCCACCAATGGCATTATTTTGTTACGTAATGGTAGAGACAACATTCTGGAAGGTGCTAAGGTCGACCTTGAACTGCTCTGAGGCACGATAGGAAAGGTCTTCCTCAAGGTGAGTCAGCCTCAGCAACTGTGGGTTAGGTGGGTCATCACCTCGAGGAGGACGTGCCAGTGTTTTGCAGTTTGCCTTTTAGTGATTAGGTTTGTGATGGTGTTGCTCAGAACTGTGGCTTTGTTCTGATATTTGTGTTAATGGTGAGAGGTTTGGTGTGAAGTTTTATATTCTTGTACGGGGTCCGACCTTTGTGAGTACAAGTTTGGGTTATAATCAGTGTGTACGTCATTGTGGCATGAGCTATCTGCTGGCTTGGTTGGTGATAGTGTCGTGTGAGGTGGCATGATGATGCAATGAGGGGAGATCATGTACAGTGAAGTCTTGGGAGTTTTTTAGAGTCTAGATGTACCTTGTGATTACTGGCCGCCAGTCTGACATCCTGTAGGTTATCTGTGTTTTGCTAGTGGCTCTGTGTGGGCTGGTTAGGTTTAAGTGTCGAGTCATCAAAATGGGTATGTGGCTAGAGAAGAGCCACCATATATACAGCATTGCCTCAGATACCGTACAAGAAGATGGAAGATGATATTATATATATCTCTTCTCTTTCCATGTATTGCAGTGAACGCTCTTTTGTTCTCGTTTACGTAGAAACGAACAGATGTGTTTCATGGAGCGACATGGGCGCTTCTAGACGGAGAGAGAGAGAGAGAGAGAGAGAGAGAGAGAGAGAGAGAGAGAGAGAGAACGCACAAGGAGTATGTAAATACGAGGTGAATTAGACAGAGGTCAAGCTCCTGGGTTATGGCGAGGGAAGCCCGCTACTGCTGAGCGTGCAAATAAACGGAGAATGAAGTGTGTCAATGCACGGACAATGGAGTATTCCCAGAACTTCTCTGAGTGTGCGAGGCGAGGCAGGAGAAAGCCTCCTCCGTCTTGTTTGTAAGTCTAAATTTCTTCAGAATGCTATATGAGCTGGGCTGAAGGAGGAGCCGGCCGAAAGGGTTGGCCATTTTGCCAGAGAGAGAGAGAGAGAGAGAGAGAGAGAGAGAGAGAGAGAGAGAGAGAGAGAGAGCTTGCTACGGTATACTGTCCCAAAGGCAGGGCTAGCGCGTAGTTCTCACCGCAGGAAAATGAAATGGATTGATGAAAAACATGTCGTGTGAGTTACGTGTTGTCAAGTGTTACGTGTGAGATGGAGAAGAGATTGTCTGTCTGTGGACGAAAAGCCAACGCCCTAAGTGTAACTGTGTGTGTAGCAGAATGTAAAGTGACCAAAGGAGTGAAACTTGACAGCCATTGAAGTGGAGGTTCACCGTGCAGTCGTCACTAACCCACCCGATACCCAGGCGGGCAGTACTGGTCGCATGCATCCCTGGTCAGTGGCTGTCTACCACCTTCATGCCTCCCTGGTCGATGGCTGTCTACCACCTTCATACATCCCTGGTCGGTGGCTCTCTACCACCTTCATGCCTCCCTGGTCGATGGCTGTCTACCACCTTCATACATCCCTGGTCAGTGGCTGTCTACCACCTTCATGCCTCCCTGGTCGATGGCTGTCTACCACCTTCATACATCCCTGGTCGATGGCTGTCTACCACCTTCATACCTCCCTGGTCGATGGCTGTCTACCACCTTCATACCTCCCTGGTCGATGGCTCTCTACCACCTTCATATCTCCCTGGTCAGTGGCTGTCTGCCACCTTCATACCTCCCTGGTCAGTGGCTGTCTGCCACCTTCATACCTCCCTGGTCTATGGCTCTCTACCACCTTATGGAATGAAGGAGAGAGAGAGAGAGAGAGATTACATGGGAAGGATTGAGAGCTGAGGAACCCTGAACAGACATATCGGTTACGTTTTGAACCTGACGTCGACTTATTCCAATTTCTCTTGGAGTGGATGAGGTAAGGATAGAAGGAGTAAGAAGTCTCTCTCTCTCTCTCTCTCTCTCTCTCTCTCTCTCTCTCTCTCTCTCTCTCTCTCTCTCTCTCTCTCTCTCTCTCTCTCTCTCTCTCGACAACAACAACAACAGCAACACGAAAGAGAACTGAAGATATGCCACGCATCCTGGAAGCATGCCTGAGTGTAACATAACACGAAAGGGAAAGGCCTACTGTTAAATCTTACTCCACACTCCCGCCCTCTCTTGTGATACAGTATATTCTTTATGGTCTGGAATGAGAGGCATGTCATTTTCGTGTGTTTAGGAGATGTCTAAACTAATGAAATAATTGTCTAACTGCTTTACGTTCTACCACACTTGACCGTGATGTATTCTAGTGTTCAAGGCATCATGCTTGCAAAGAGAATTTCCCACGTCAGTGTTGCATCTTCTGGCTTATATTTCATTCCAGTTGACCTGGGAACTGTATTTCTATCTAATTTACGGTGTTCGAATGTATTCAGATTTTTGAAAATCTGTATTAGGTCTGTTGGTCCATGATTCTTCAAGAGAAAAGAGATCTAATACTTCTCGCCTCTTTTCTTTTCATAAGTCAGATTTCTCAGATCTGATATAGGTTCGAGTTTTGGTTCATATTTCGCGTCGTTTAGGACAAGAATTGTATCGTATATTCAAGGTGTGGTCTTGCTAGACCTTTTAGAATCAGAATCGTTTCTGGTGTTTCGTAGCCTTTGTGCCTAGCTATGTAAATCTAGCCTTTGGATTCCTTTATTTTTTTCATTACTGTTTTGTATACTTTAGATTGTTATTGATGATAACTTCAAAGATCCATTTCACCATTTACTTAAGTTAGTAGGTATCCAAGTATTTGACAATCGTGTTTAGTATTGACCACATCCAAAGTGCTTAATATTTTACATTTGTCTACATTTAATTTCATCTCATATTTCTCTGAACACTTTCAAGTCTCTCTCATCTCTTAACTCCTTTTTTTTTTTTCTTCGTCTGCAGATTTATGGAGATGGTCGATACGAGAGCCAAACTTTAGATCAGCAGTGTATACTGTGAAGGGAATGGGACCGAGGACTGAGCCCTGTGGCACACACGACTCGTCACGTTCAACCAGTCTTGAAGCTTCGTCATTCAAAGGTAGGCTTTACTTTCAGTCCGTGAGCCAGGCATTGATCCATCAACACTGTCCAATTCCTTATTTCACGTATTTTCAGTCTGTGAGCCAGGCATTGATTTATCAACAGTGTCCAATGCCTTATTTCACGTATTTTCAGTCTGTGAGCCAGGCATTAATCCATCAACAGTGTCCAATGCCTTATTTCACGTATTTTCAGTCTGTGAGCCAGTCATTGATCCATCAACAGTGACCAATTCCTTATTTCACGTATTTTCAGTCCGTGAGCCAGTATTAATCCATCAACAGTGACCAACTCCTTATTTCACGTATTTTCAGTCTGTGAGCCAGTCATTAATCCATCAACACTGTCCAGTGCCTTATTTCACGTATTTTCAGTCTGTGAGCCAGTCATTAATCCATCAACAGTGTCCAATTCCTTATTTCACGTATTTTCAGTCTGTGAGCCAAGCATTAATCCATCAACACTGTCCATTGCCTTATTTCACGTATTTTGATTTACACAGTAGGTTGTTGTGTGGGACTTTATCAAATGCCTTTCGAGAGTGGAGGTTACATTATACTGGAGGGTGTTTATGACGGCTCGTGTGTCGCATATGGCACTGAAAAATTCTAGTACATTTGTTAAAGATCTTTTATACCAGAAAGCTGATCGTAATGTCATCATTTTGTCTCGGTATTTTATTTTATTTTTTCTTTTCCAACGCTCAACCATGAACTGTCGTGAGGGTAGTTGGGCAGTAGTTTCTGCCACATTTCTTATCTCGTTATACAGAGGATGACACTCACCAGTTCCCAGTCTTTAGGGGACTTCACCTTCTGTTGGTGACGTGTTAGGTATTTGGGGGGGAGAGATATACCATTTTGCCGTCTGTCTGTGTGACCTCCTTCAAGAATCTTGAGCTGAGGGGGTTTAGCCAGTCAACTTGTTTTTGGGTTTACTTTGGTCAGAGTTTTTTTTAGTCTTTTCGTAATTCTTAAATTTTCGTTACCTTTCTTTCATCTTTCGTCGTCAGAAAACCTCGACCAAAAAAAAAAGAAAGAAATCTTGGGGGTTGATTTTGTTTGTTTGTTTGTTTCCTGAGATAGCGCTGTCCCAATCGAGACCATCTCATTAACGCTATATATATATATATATATATATATATATATATATATATATATATATATATATATATATATATTGTGTGTGTGTGTGCGTGTGTATGTCTATCTGTGTGTTGTGTGTCTAAAGTATTCTTTCTCCCCTATATATATTTATCTATTTATTCACTTTGCCCCGTCGCCGTCCCCCGCACCAGCGAGGCAGTGCAAGGAAACAGACAAAAGAAAACATATATATATATATATATATATATATATATATATATATATATAAATATATATATATGTGTGTGTGTGTGTGTGTGTGTGTGTGTGTGTGTGTGTATCCTAGTTGCATGAGCTAGGTACCCATTCTATCGACCTACCCGTAGGAGAGGATGAAGAGCTGGGTTGCCTGTGGACCGCCTGCCGCAATCAGGAGTCGAACCTATGCATTTCTCTTCGACTTGACATACAGAGTTGAAGGATATACTTAGTATGGAGGCCATTTTCTCTTCGTTGTGTATCATGTTCAGTTCTTAATGGTCCTGTTGCATTTGGTCTTTACGTTCTCTTTGCCTCGCGTATTTGGAGAAGAACGTGTGGTAATTTCTGATATTAACAGAGACTATTTTATCCTGTTCACGTTTTCTTCGTTGTATGACCCTTCCTCCATCCCCTTTAATGTCCTCAGTACTTCGCAAAGATCTTGAGTGGTTTTCCTATTCATTAATCTGGACTTTCTTGAAATAATGCTTTTTTTTTTTCTTCTCTTGGTAAACTGCTTCTTCATCCAGGCCTGGTTTTGAGCTTGCATTTTGCTCTTTTCATCTTTCCTTCTACGTTTTCACTCTCAGTAAGAAGTAATTTGGAGGTACAGGTATTCCACATCTCTTTTTTCGTATAATTATCAACAACAAGAAATGTCATCCAGTCTGTATTGCTGATTGCGTGTCTTATTTTCTCACAAGTTTTCATTTCTCTGACGTGGGATCAAGACTTTGTTGTTATCAATAGTTTTAAAACTTGTCATTATCTATCACAAGTATGATAATACTATGGTCGCTATTTGCCAGAGCCTCGCTCATAGCTTTTGCGTGTGGTGAGATAATTTTGTTTTGTGATTTAGGAAGGGCCTTAGACATCGATCAGTTGTGTGGGTCGGGTTGATTAATTCGTCGCTACTGTACGTGTGTTTCAGACTTTGTTAGTGTGTTGAGTGAGCGGGAGTGAGAATGGGAAGCCCATCCACCTACGTTTGACCCGTGATCTCGAATTGACCTGACCCATCGTCTTCCATTGTCTCTCCTTGCTTCCTGCCTCTACCTAGGAACTGATTCAAGCTGCCGCATTATGCTTATGTGTCTGCTTTGCCTCGCTCTCAAGCTTGAGCTACCTGGATTATTCTGCCAAGTTTCCTAACTCTCTCTCTCTCTCTCTCTCTCTCTCTCTCTCTCTCTCTCTCTCTCTCTCTCTCTCTCTCTCTCTCAGTGAGGTAAACCCTGTCTACCTTGGGAGTGATCAGTACCTGCCTTACTCTACCATTTTCCACCTCTTCCCTGTTCCCTCCCTCTACCACGGAGCCAGCTCCTAATACACCCATGTTCCTTATCATCCCTGAGTCCCTCTGCCGGGTTTCCCATGTCCAAGGCTACCTAACGAGTTCATTTACCATCAAAAAAAAAAAGAAAAGGGCCAGCTATTTATCGTCGTAACTCTCTACCATCCTTGACGGAGAGGTGATCCCATGAATTGGTGCAGAAAAAAAGAAGAAAAAAGGAAGAAATTCTCCTTCCCTGTAGACAGCCTCAGCTCTCTGTGTTATCCCCCAGCGTTCCACTGTGGGGCGCACAACTCTGTATCATACCTGGGCAGCAGCCCCTGTGTATCCCTGGCGTCCAGCTCTCTCTTTAAGATGGCAGATGAGAGCCTCCTACTTCGTTCTAATTTCCCTCTTGATATTCCCACTCTCGTCATTCGTTGGTTTCCACTTGTATAACGAAAGTTGTTTCCTCGGGAGTGTTTGAAGAACATGTCATCAAGTTTCCCCTTAGAGTTATCTCCTGTCTTGTGTGTGTGTGTGTGTGTGTGTGTGTGTGTGTGTGTGTGTGTGTGTATGATCATTTGTAGGAAAAAGAACTTTGGGTTCTAACTTCCATGTTCTGTAGAACGGAGCTTTTCGTGCATTTCCTCTTCTCTTCGATGTGATTCCATTATTTCTGTGTCTGTCTTCTTCATTTCCTCATCATCATCATCATGGAGAGAGAGAGAGAGAGAGAGAGAGAGAGAGAGAGAGAGAGAGAGAGAGAGAGAGAGAGAGAGAAGTATACCTCCCACCGCCACCCTGGTCTCTCCACCACCCCAACCCTTGAAGTATGTCTTGATCTCCCCACCACACCTCTTCACACCCAGTGTTGTTGTTCTTCCTCCTCCCCACGGGAGAGAGAGACTCCTCCCTCCCCTCTTGTGCCATAGACCTCTCCAGCCTCACCACACACACACACACACACACACACACACACACACACACACACACACACACGCTAGGCCGCAGAGCGCAGCGACAGCAGCAGCGTAGATCATGGGTCAAACGTATCATGGTCCAGGTCCATTATTTCCCTCCTTCAGTCTTTCTGCTGGTGTTGTCCTCACCCCCCCATTTTTCGTCCTCCGATATGTCTTTTCTTTCTTCCTAACCTCCTCCGCCGACCATCCGTTCCCTCGAACGCTCGCTTGCAGCAGCAGTAGAGCGCTTGAAGGTTGGTCCCACAGAGGAGCTTCTTATCATACCACGTAAGTTGAAAGGAAATCGAACAGATGGGTGCTGTTCATCTCTTAACATTTATAGTCCCGGTGGGGGGCAGCCGAGGAGAAGGTGGCTAGCGAGGCTCTCTCCATCTCTTCTCTCTCTCTCTCTCTCTCTCTCTCTCTCTCTCTCTCTCTCTCTCTCTCTCTCTCTCTCTCTCTCTCTCTCTCTCTCTCTCTCTCGCCTCATCGGTCATGTATCTTAAGAAAGCGTTAAGGGTGCTACCGGCAGATTTCGACAGCTAAGAGCAGAGCCATTATCTTAAGAGAAAGATCCGGTGTGGGATGCAGATCAAGATAAGAAAATAAGACAGACAGTCGATATCTTAAGATTCTCTTTCTTTCACAGAAACCTACCAGACAGTCGGTGTCTTGAGAACCTTTTTTTTTTTTTTCTTCTTTCACACAAAACCTGCCTTCCCCGCCTGAGCCAAGTTGCCTCAGAAGCGACGGAACAAGGACCTCACTTACACAAAAAATCACCAATGGATTCTTGTTAATGAACGCTACGAATATATACAGTTAATTATGAGCATTTTCGAAGCACATTAACTTCATAGACAACACTATATCCTCTTGATATGATATTCCCATTCGCTTATACATACATACTGACGGACTGTTGCTGGTTGACCCTCCTGGACAAGGAGCAAAATATACAGTGGCGAACATCATCTACCCACTGAGGGAACACGAATGCCTGTGGTCAAAGTGGCAAGTGAAGTGTGGTGGGGTGAGGCGGGTCATGGCCTGGCGCACACGAGACTGACCGACTCCTTCCCGCGTTGAGTTGCATGACGGACCATACAGAATATTTCAGGACGAACTCATTTGTCTGTTCATCGCTCTGATATGCACCGCGATTTGCTTATCTCTCTTTCTCCGTTTCGTCAGCGAACTCTCCCAGGTCCATGTGTCTTTATACCTCTTCTTCTTCCATATTCACTACTGTTTCTTCATTGTTCTAATGTCGCCTCTCTTACTCTCTAACCTGCTTGCGTCGTGTTGTACACTCAGGATTAACTCCTTTCTTTCTTCTTCTCACGAACTGTATATCTTGCCATCAAAAATCTCCTCTGTTTTACTATTTTACCTTTCATTTTGATATGTCAATCTTCGTCTCTCTCTCTCTCTCTCTCTCTCTCTCTCTCTCTCTCTCTCTCTCTCTCTCTCTCTCTCTCTCTCTCTCTCTCCTCTCTCTCTCTCTCGTCTTCAATATCCACTTGCCCTCTCGTTCTCTCCCTCACCACCTCCGTTAATATCCTAGCTGGCTGGCGCGGTAGGTAGGGCGAGGAACCGACGTGCGCGTTTTCTTTGCCTTGTTGACACACTCGTTACCAGCCCGGGAAACCCTCCAGCTGACGGACCTGTGCAGCTCAGCGCTGACCCGACGCGTAACACCGACTCAAAGGCTCTTAGGCTGACCAGGGAGGCGGGAATGACACCCCGGCCTCTGTCCCCCACCACATTAGTAGGGAAGATGGATGCTTTTGGTCGGAGAGAGAGAGAGAGAGAGAGAGACAGAGAGAGAGAGAGAGAGAGAGAGAGAGAGAGAGAGAGAGAGGAGAGAGAGAGAGAGTTCGGGTGCTGAAAGTATTTGCGCTTTTCCAACTTCGTGAGAGCTGGGCAACAAAAGCAAGTCTTTTGAGCATCTTGGTCAGAGGAGACCAGCCCACTTGCTTCTATTATTAAGTATAGGGGAAGATATGACTGATCAGATCTTTAATACTGGACTGATTAAGCAGGTTCTCTGACTATAGATTTTGCTCTATAGTCTGTAGCAGTTGGGAGGTGAAATGTATGTAGGATTTTTTTTTTTTTTCGTGTGAGACTGTCACAATTTTCTCTCCACTTCTTTCCTAGCGCGCTGACACTCGACGAACTCCCTCGTATATAAAAGTGGCGAGTGCTTAAGAGACTTTGTGGGTGCACAGAAGACATTCCAGTCGTGTAATGTAGTGTCGCATCTTCGTTGTCGCTCCTGTCGTGTCGGGTCTTTGTGATGCGATCGTAAAGTCGTGTCTGCGTATGAGAGGATGATGGGAAGTCGTTGAAGAGGATTGAAAAAGACACTACACCCTGAGGAACTCCACGGTAGGGCGTTGAGGGGGGGTTTTTGAGTCATGTAATAGCTAGGTTGCCGACTATGACGTTCGCCAACTAATTTTTCTTAGTGCTTGTGGAGACACTTTAGTTCCCCGGGATACAAAAAGCGAATCATAAATGATTTCGCAAACGAACTACATCAACTTGTATCCTTTGCACTGCCTTTTGAAATCGACGGTGGTCGACATCAAAGTATTTGATGATATCTGGACCATATAGGTGGGAGACTGGAAGTGGGGTGAATATAAGTGGGTGACTGTAATAGCATTTATTCTCCTTCCCACTGACATTACCACTTGACCTTAGACTCCCCATCTTTGTCGTGTTAGCAGGATGGGAGGTGGTTGCTGTGGGAGGAGAAATCCTCCACCCAAGGAAACCACAAGGGGATATACTGGCAGATCAAAGCTTCGGTGTTCCGTTGGTTCATTGTTTGTCCATCATTCCTCCAGTGCAGTCCGCGGGGTTTGTTTTCTTGTGTGCGATTCGTTCGGGCACCCGAAGCGGGTTTGTTGTTGCTTCATTAATTGCGCGTGGCCAAGGCGTAGGTTGAGAGCTTGTTTACATTCTACATATTTACATAGCTGAATTACTCTGGAAGTAAAATACATGGTGCTTGGCCCAACACACACACACACACACACACACACACACACACACACACACACACACACACACACACGTATCATAACTCTAACTTTAGCAGAAAATGTTAGGCTCTCGAAGCCTCTTGAGATAAGTCTTGAGGTGGGGTTTCAATGCTTCGTGTTCACCTATCATGTCGAGCTGGCCCGTAGATGCAGCAGTTTGTTTACTGAGCATCAGCTGTATCAGACTAAAGCTGTACTCACTACACCCTTGTTGTTGCCACTGCTGCCCTCATACTTCCCTCCCTCACCTTGTCATTCTACGTATTCTTATCCTACATAATGACATCAACGTAGAGTCTGTGATAAATGTAGATAGATATTGTTTTCTAGGCTTTAAAAAAAAAGATAGGAAGACACCGAGTGAAGGACGACATGAAGATAGTAGAGATAAGAAGACATGGTTTATCAAGGGGTGTGAGGAAGCGAAGTGGAGTGAGACATGTGATGGATACGGTACTGAAGATTCTCGTAGTGTACCACTGGCTTAGGAACGGTACAGATCAGCTAGACGACTGGTTGAGAAACGGAACAGATCGGCAACACAACTGGCTAAGGAACGGTACAGATCTGCTTGACTGGCCGAGGAACGGTACAGTTCGGCCACACGACTGGTTGAGGGACGGAACAGATCAGCTACACGACTGGCTAAGGAACGGAACAGATCAGGCAGAAGTGATTGTTTAAAGGTTAGGTAAAGAGGAGAGAAAGAGTGAGGAGTAATGTTTAAGCTAGGTTGAGAATAAACCCCCAAGTCTTTCATGGGTTTATATGAGACGAGATGAATCTCGAGAATTATTTTTCACGAGTAAAGGTTGATGCAGACGAGAGTATAGATCCTGTAACGTGGAGGAAAAAAGAAAAAAGAGTATGTAATGAACGAAAAAAAAAGAATGTCATTGTTTACAAAGCGTAGCGTATAGAGCAGATGGGTGGTAGTCCATATAGACGAAGGTTGCGTTAATCAGATGTTGAAAAGGATATTGTTTTACCGCTGAACGAACTAAGACTTCATTCCTAGAGCCAAATCTAATATAACCATGGTTATATTAAACGCACAGCGGAGTTTGCTGAGCCGTTAAAGAGCATGACCAGATTGTTGTATGTGGCAAAAAGGGCGGGAGGGAGGTGAGAGTGTAAGCCCGAATGAATTGAAGTATGCAGTATACACGTTCCAAATAATCCTCTCTGATCTACAGACTGCTCATACTGATGATACAATTCGGAAAAAAAAGATGCATTGCAAAATATCGATTACATTAAACTCTTGATCGATGGCCAGTTTGGGTGTAATATTTAGCTTGATATATTTCTACAGAGTGGCTAAATCAATACAGGTGAGGAAGGGAAAGGTGGATTGTATCTATTTTGGACTCTGAAAAGAAGTATGATAGCCACTCCTGAGGAGACTGTGGAAGTGAACAACGTTAAAGCAGACTGAGGATCAGTGGTGGGCTGAGGCAATTGGTAGGCTGAGACCAATGAGGAGTGTCAGGAATGGATAAGGAGAAACATGCATGAAAGATTGGTGAGATCGGGGATTATAGAGATGCTTTTCAGTGTGGAAGGAGTGGAGTACCGTGGGCGATTCATGTGTGGGCATGCGCTGTTCTTGGTGTACGTAGGGTGATGTTCTTCCACGAAGGCGTAAGGTCATACGTTGGCATCCTGGCGAGTGAGGGCTGAGGTGAGGTTGATGATGTGTGATGACATGAAACACCTACAGGAGGTTATTTCGGTGTTCCAGCAGTTTGGTAGGGCTGGTGGTCGATGAAACTAAATCGTCGTGTCAATCAAAGGATGGGGAAAGGGATTAGAAACTGTATGAAACTATAGGGAGAGTTTTAGGAGAAGAGTCTGTGAGAAAGATGTGGACTTAAAAAAAAACAAAAGACATGGGGGCATCTGATAGACACATCAGGTCAGATGTTCGGGAGAGTTGTTTTGGCAATACTGGCAAACATAAGATTGCCACTCTGGACTATGGATGAAAAGATGTTCAAGAAATGTAAATACAATGTGCGTAAGACCGAATCTAGTGTATGGTGTAATTTTGCGGAACTCAAACTCATTGAGGTGTATTAACAAGTTTGAAAGAGTGCGGAAAATAATATAAAAAGATATATCCATTCTAGGTTGTATTGTACCATCAAATCTGGATTAACTTTTCGTCACATTAACCTGGAGATTGTAAGAATATCCTGTGAACCACCATTTCAAAAATGTGACCACCCGGTACTCTTAAGATGGATTATATACTAAAAGACAAAGCTCATGAAGGCAGAGTGTCAGCTCAACAAAATATTGAGTTAGAAAAAAGAGTGGACCCTTACACACTCACTTCAAGGAAATGAATTGACATGACCTGGATGTAGATCAATGTTATATAATTTTTTTTTTTTTTTGCGAAATCTACAACCAGGGTACAGACAGATATATACCAGCAAGAATGAATAGAGAGGGAGAGAGAGGAACAAAGAAAAATTTGAATGAAAGGTTTGTAAGAAATGAAAATAAAGCAAGGAACAAAGGGACACTTTGAAAAAGAGGTGCAGGAAACGTAGGAGTTAAACTGCATTTGGAAAACACAAAACGTTGAGATACGACAACATCAGAGCGGACCAGGTGAGGTATGAGAGAAACACAGTCAAAAGAGCACCCAAAATGCTCTCATAGTTTCATAAGGGGCAAAATTAACAGTTAAAGACAAAGTTCTTAGGAATAGGAACTTGGAAAGGAAAGGAGAAAGTTGTCTGGTACAGACGAGGGCAGAAGTAAGGAGCTGAAAAGGAACTTCCAGGATGTGCTCACACTCAAGAGACCCAGAGAAACCCTTACTAACTGTCAGGGAAGGAGAGGATACCTTAAAGTTACTCCTGGGGAAGGAATGAGGCTACTCATGAAGGCGCTGGACCCTCACAAGGCCTATGGCCCAGAGCGTCATCCCACCACCTGACCTTAGAGAAAACGTATACACTCTTCCCAACCCACTGGTGATGTTACTCAAAGATCTCCCTCAATATGGGGCGCGTGACAGAGGGATGGAGGAGGAGGAGGAGGAGAGCCGACATTGTTCGAGTGTTCATAAAAGGTGACGGAGAAGTGCCTGTGTATTACACAGGCCAGTATTCCCGACAAATACATCACGTGCAAGATACTGGAGAGGTAGTCCAAAAAGAAAATCGGGAAACTTAGATTGCCTGAGTGAGAGGCAAAATGGTTTGAGAGGGAAACGTCCTAGAGTTACGAAGCTAATCTGGATGTTTATGAAAGAGTTAACCGCATCTTTGGGGAGAAAAAGTGGTTAGGGATGAGTGAAATGTATTTTCCTGAAGTGCCCAAAGGCCTTTGATGATATCCCCAATGGAAGAACGAAGATGAAGCTACACATCCAAGTTGAAGTTAGATATGAGTTGTCTCAAGTAGATCAGCAGCTACCCAGTTGGCGGGGAACAGGCACCACATCTCGGGGGGAAGCGCCGCACGCCTGGCGGGGGTAACAGCTAGGTTCCTCCAGAGGTCAGTGCTGCGGAACACTTCTGTTCCTGATCTGCGTAGATGAGTCACGAGACGAATTGGACTCCCTGTGTCTCCATGATTCCCCTTCGTCATGAGAATCCACATTCAGCCAGTGCTTTTCGCTTCTAACTTAACTTCCCCATTTTTTAGTCATTTTCCTTCTTTGAGAAGTACATATGTTATTGCTTCGTGTCTGTGTTATTATTATTTGTGATTGATGTGTGTGTGTGTGTGTGTGTGTGTGTGTGTGTGTGTTACGGGGAGAGAATTTCTTACACTTGTGTTGCCCCGCAACTTAATTGTGTATCTGTGCTATGTCTTTACACTTTGTATGTACACACACACACACAAACACACACACACACACACACACACACACACACACACACACACACACACACACACACACACCACATACATACGTACATACGTACATACATACATACATACATACATATACACACACACGCGCGCTCGCGCCAGCCAAGGGAGGTACCCATTTATCGACTCATTCATATGTAAATGAATAAATAAATAGATAAATAACAGTTTATTGAATTCAGGCAGCCGTTTAACTGAAAATAAACAGTTGAGAAATTACAAAACTTCGGGGGAAAGGATTGGTGTTTATGATAGTAAATGATTAATTAATCACGAATTAGATTAAGATCAAAGTTGGGGGTTGGAAACTACGCTATAGATACGCACATGAGTGAGGTATAAATACATCTACATCATACGGAACAAATTCTATAGTTTATACGTTATACAAATAGTGGCAATTTGTTCAACATTACGTGATGTAAAGTTACACATTGGTCGAATTGTGTTGATAAACATGATGTATTTGATGATGAACATTGAGTGATGAATATTTTCACGTTGGACGCGTTACCGTAATGTGGTTAGGTGACATGTTCATGATTAGGGGAAAACTAACATAATTGCTTGCATAGCTGTGCACCTGTTCGTGGATTGTTTACGACATTCACAATAGTAGATATAAGGACTGCTGTTGTTGTATCTGAGTGTACGAGTTGTGGCTAGTACAAGGTGACTCTGTCTTGGCGAAGACCGCGCTGTTGCTGTGTTTGGGCGTGTCTGTCTGTCTGTCTGTCACTACCCATTTTATCTACGTGGAGGGAGTTTTAAACCTCTGGGGCGCCCCCATTTCATCTATACGTGGAGGGAGTTTTAAACCTGTGGGGGAGCGTCCCGTGTGTGGGTGGGTGTGTGTGTTTGTGTGATTCATAAATGGTCATGGTTAGTAATCACACAGACACACATGTATCGGTGAAATGGTCCGATCTGGTTGCTACTCTGTTCAACAGTGAAAAATCAAAAGAGATCAGATCTCATGGAAAGACACTTGGATGGCAGCGCCACCACTGAATTCCATGCCTGTAAGTTACACGGGAGAGTACGTGCATGACCCACATTGCGACAAATCAGCTCGTGGTTTTATCTTGATAAATACGATACACTTGGACATTACAGATGTTTGCATTTCAAGCATTTTTGTTCACTCGAGAAATCGTGTCGTTTGCATTTCATCAACGTATGGTTTCTAACTTATATTGGTGTGCAAGGGTCATATGTCGACCGAAGGAGCTAATAATTCCAAAAAATGTAATTGAGAAGGAGCTTACAGACTTCTTTAAATCCCATAGACAAGTACAGATGGACACAAGTAGATATTTCATCACAGGGAAATATGTAAAGTAAGACATGTTTGTGGAGAAAATGATAAGATCAGCAGATGGAAGAGGTTGTAACTGCTTGACATACACTAGGCTGTACGTAATATTGACGCTTTGGCTAAATTTTCCACTGTAGGTTAATATTGGCGGTTTGGCCTATCTGGAAAATGTAATGATGTGAATTATATAGTTTGTGGTCAGAGATTTTGACACAAACAAGAACGCTGTGTTTTAGACCGATAAAAAAAAAATTAAAGCCTTTAGGGATAAATCCAAACAAACCCTGCAAGAAATAGCGCAACTCGTCGCTGTTAATAACAAAATACATGAAAGTCTAAGACTGCAAATTTGAATTTAGTCGGCATACTTGATTTATGAAAGCCTGTAAAGCCTCTGTGTAAAGAACCAACTGTATAGCAATTTATGTAATGATTATCTCTGACCACTGGGGTCCGACAATGATGACCACCCTCTCTGTCTTCTGTAATCTTTTTTGGCTCACAGACCGAGCACGGGGTGCATATGAAACCAGCCGCTGACAGCGGCACAGATAGAATCAATTCCCTCAGCTATCATACGGCGTTGGGGGGGCGCTGTGGTCCTCCTTCCTGTTCTCCACCTTGGACCCTCGTAGAGGGGAAGGGTATGCATGACTCTATGCACTGGATCCACGTCACATGTATGGGAATAATATTCAAAGAC
The DNA here is from genome assembly GCF_036320965.1 of Panulirus ornatus. Classification (NCBI taxonomy): domain Eukaryota; kingdom Metazoa; phylum Arthropoda; class Malacostraca; order Decapoda; family Palinuridae; genus Panulirus; species Panulirus ornatus. The sequence continues at coordinate 11,387,834 of NC_092227.1, read as the reverse complement.
TTGGATCCTTCTCTGGTTGTGACGTAGCTGTGATCTACGCCCGCAGCTCTTGTTCACAGAAAGGCTGGCTGGGGGAAAATTCATCCAATACAATACGTTGCTTTTAATTGCTGGGTTGTCTGGCTTGTTTCCAGCCTACTTAAGGGACGCGACTCATCAACATGGACGAAAACACCAGTGAAATGAAGAGAGTTTTGAGGTCGTGATGTGTTCCTGGTCCATTGATACTGTAGTGAATATTTGCTCAATGTGAGTCGGACACATCGTAAACTTCGCCATTAGATTGCCAAGGCGATGATGCATGTGTTTCTCACGGCAAAGCCTCACTGGGGGCGTCTGGTGTTGGACGAAGGACCTTATAGCCTAGCGCCCCTCTCCATCGGGAGCCGTGTACCAAACCGACGCTCACAGGTCACGCCCGTCGAGCGATGGGAAATCTCTTTCGCAAACGGGGTCCTCAGAGCTCAGTGGCGGGCTAAAAGCCTCTGCTTGCGGCAGCAGTAACTAAGGGCTTGTCAGGCTTGTCACGCCCGACTTGTGAAGGTAACACGGGCGCGGGGGGACTTGCCGAAGTGACCTGGAGGAGGAGAGAGGGTAAGAGAAGCGGGTTTGTTTACCTTAGCAGCAGACGTGACCCATAGTTCTCAGCTGGGGTTGTGTCATACGAGGCCTTCTCAGTGTTCCTTGCTGGAAGTACTGCTCTGCGCACCGTCTTCATGTGAAATGTAAAGAAACTTCAGTACTTTATCTTTTTTTTTTTTTCAAAAGAGCTTAAAGCTAGACCACCTCGCTTGGACCTTAGGTCTCTCTCTCTCTCTCTCTCTCTCTCTCTCTCTCTCTCTCTCTCTCTCTCTCTCTCTCTCTCTCTCTCTCTCTCTCTCTCTAACTCAGTTTTTTTCTTTGACGTCTAACTTCGAATCAACTTTAGCTATCGCCCAGAGAGGTTTTAGAAGAAAGAGAAAATATAAAACTACAAAATCTCCATCCATTTGCTATTCACAGCAGGAGATGTGAGCAAACTCCCGGACGGAAAGAGAGAGAGAGAGAGAGAGAGAGAGAGAGAGAGAGAGAGAGAGAGAGAGAGAGAGAGAGGAAACACCACAATGTCACCGGGGGTCGTAGAAAAAAATAAAAAAAACCCAACCTCAGTACCCCATTGTCATATCCTCACCGAGTTCACAATCCATAAAGGAAACGTTTATATGCGTCCAGCTCCCGCGGTGGAGATCCGCCCTTCACGTTATTAACAAATGTGGAACTTTGTCGTTTGTTTTCTTCTTCAACATCTTAGAGAGGAAGGTGAAGCTATTTGAAACCTTAGAAGTTACTCATTGGTCCATGATACTGCCTGTGGATCAGGGCTTAATAACTTGTTTGTCTGCTAATGCAATATTGTTATTTTTCTTCCAGTTATAAGCTGCTGAACTTACCTTCAGGCTAAGCATGAATTTTCTTGGGTTGTAAGTCAGGTTATTAAAAGTAAGGCCTGGGGCTAGTCACAGCTTTGATGGTCGTAATAGTTAGGGATGAGGACTTTTTAGGGAAAACGAAAAAACGAATAATTCTTGTATTTTTAATGATGGATTTCTCGAATGAATGGAGACTTTGACTGGCGTAACGGAGGGAAATGGGTAGAGGAGCAGGGGTGAGACCAGTGTAGTGTCCCCATGTGTGTAGCCCTCACTGTGGTGCCCCCATGTGTGTAGTCCTCACTGTTGTGCCCCCATGTGTGTAGTCCTCACTGTGGTGTCCCCATGTGTGTAGTCCTCACTGTGGTGTCCCCATGTGTGTAATCCTCACTGTTGTGTCCCCATGTGTGTAGTCCTAACTGTGGTGTCCCCATGTGTGTAGTCCTCACTGTGGTGTCCCCATGTGTGTAATCCTCACTGTGGTGTCCCCATGTGTGTAGTCCTCACTGTGGTGTCCCCATGTGTGTAATCCTCACTGTGGTGTCCCCATGTGTGTAGTCCTCACTGTGGTGTCCCCATGTGTGTAGCCCTCACTATGGTGTCCCCATGTGTGTAGTCCTCACTGTGGTGTCCCCATGTGTGTAGTCCTCACTGTGGTGTCCCCATGTGTGTAAGCCTCACTGTTGTGTCCCCAAAAGATAGTGTCAGTCTTGGATTCAAAGCAAAATATATATCTATCTAGTCTCTGCTTCAACATACCTACTATGGCGATGCTTTCGACTACTGTAATTGGTAAATCATTCCATATGTTATCCATCCTGTGTCATAATTCATAGCATAATGACAGGGAAGGTAAGTGCCAAATAGAGAAGCTTTCTTAGTAGGAAAGTTAGGTAACGATCTATCAGAGGCGCTGTTGAGAACATGATTTCAGGATAGGGAAATAAAAGTCTTTAGACACAGTCTTTTTTTTTTTGTATGATGGGAAGGGGTGTCCTGTGTCTGTACTGCATGAATGTAAACACGCTTTAGATGGGAAAAGTACTTCACTGGTTAGGAAACTGGCTGACTGGCCTTCAACAGAGAGAGAGAGAGTTGATGAATGGTCAAGTCTCAGAATGGTTAGACGTTAACAAGTGGTGTGCCACAAGGATCAATCTTGGAACCTGTTCTCTTTTCTATACATAGTGATGATATTGATAATGGGCTGCATTGTAAGATATCCAAAGTCTTACTTGATGCTAAGCTGGGAAATAGATCTTAAAATGAACTTGAATGTCCGCAACCTCAGACTGGCATAGACGAAACTGATGGACCAGGCTCATGGGTGACTGATGGATTCTGATATCAATAAGCGCCACATTTTGCCGATCGGTAGCAAAGGGGAAAGGCAAGCTCCAGTTTGAATTCTGTTGAACTGCAAAAGGTAATCGAGGAGGAATACTTGGGGGAAAAATAGATTTCGAGTGACCTAAAACCAAGTCTGCAGTGCACCAGAAGCAGTAAAAAGAGCAACCCGACTAATAAACAAATCCTATTAGAACCGACTTAAATTATTTCAATCAGCTTAGGAAAGAGAAGTGTAAGAAGGGATTCGATACAAGTCATCAGAATGATGAAAGGCTCATGTAATCTTGATCTGTTAAGCTACTTATGACTCCAAAATTGTTTGATTCCACTCATAGTAATGGGTAGGTATATACTCACGAGCAAACGTTTGGTTTACATTGAATGAGGCGAAGTGCTTCTTCTTCAACAGGAATGTCAACACATGACATGATGTGAAGCAGTTAGTGTGGCTGAGAACAGTATAAGAGACGTGTTTAAGAATAGACTCGATAGATATTTCTCTTCCAAGTCCTTAGTCACATTGAAGTCTTGCAGTTTTTTGTTGTTGTTTTTCTATTGGAATTATCTGTATGCCTTCCGGCTCTTACCACACGAATCTTTGAGTTTGTGATATTTTCCGCCACCCCAAAACAGCCTCGAAGAGACCCATCTGTTTACTGCTGTTTGAATTCCTTTTTTTTTTTATCCTAGTGTATGACATGTTATGATATCACCCTTTGCGTGTGCCGAGAAAGGAAAAAAAAAAAAAAGACATTACTTTTACTTTATGTTAGGCATTCAAGTAGAGCAGTACCAGGCATTGGAGTAAGGTAGTCACAGTACACTGTCTGTTCCTGAGGTCAGAGTAGGTGATGATGATACAGACACAGGAAGGTGAGTGGATCAAGAATGGGTGATTCAGAGGTAGTTTGGTCAATCATGGGTATATGGTGAGGACAGATAACAGGAGACATGATGGTCTATAACAATGTCATCTGTTGTGTAAGCCTAAAGGCCAGTAGAAACAGGATAATAGCGAAACGGGACACCTCCCCACCCACCTCTCCCTCCGGCTCAATGCCGGCGGTAGAAAGATAAGAAAAAATATATGCAGTATGGGCACAACCATCCTGACATATATATATATATATATATATATATATATATATATATATATATATATATATATATATATATACTCTATGGGAAAAGTGTGGACTAGAGATACTTCCAAGCCAGTTTTAGAACATCTCCTCTGTGGCTGGATTTTGAAAATGAAAGCCAGGGTTGTTGTTCATTGGGTATTTTACTGATAACAGATATCACTGACGTATTTGGTTAGCCTTGATATGAAGGTTTTCATCTTTGCATTAAGTAGTTTCTTTCCAGCGTTGAACTAATCTTCATACGAAACAAACATTCGCCCTCATTGCAATTCCATCTGATTCCTTTTATCTTCATGCTCTTATATCTGGTCACTGAGTCTGTCTTACGTGAGGAAATATTAGTATGTTCTGTTGGCGAATTAATTCCAGTTACTTGGGTAGATCAAAGGTTTGGTGGATCCAAGGTGGAATGGTTGAGCGATCGGCGTTTAGACGTGGGTGGATGCATCGAAGGGGGCCAGGATGAATGGTGTGTGACTCCATCCTGAAAATAGATAAAAAAAAAAAAAAAGAGGTGTGTACAAACGTTGGAGGATCAAGGGTGAATACATCAAAGGAATCAAAGTGCATTTGATATTCTGAATCTTTATTTTTTTTTCTTTTTTTTTTACCTTTCATCTGCCAATTCCTTCCCTATATGTTTTAAGTTAGAGATAGTCAGGTTCAACGATTGGTATTAAGAGCTTATGGTTAGGTTACCAGTCTGCTGTGTTAAAGTCAACCGTCATGTGTTCATTGCCAAGCTCGCCAGCCATTGGGACTTGAGCAGAGATTACGTGGACTTTCGTATGTATTTACGGGAGAGACTCGCGCGAAATCGCTTGGGAGTTTGTGTTCTACATATCCTCGTAGTTATCAGTAAATGCTTATATCTCGCGCATCTCCATGTTATATACATATGGGAGTGGACATGTCAGCGAATGAAACCATGAAAGCGGAAGTGTCATAGGGTGGGTAAGGGTGCAAAGGTTCTGGAAGCGCTGAAGAATGTGTGGATAGAAGGAACGTTATTTGGGAAGACAAAATTAGATGTGTTTGAAGACATACTATGCCAAACGATATCATGTGGACGCAAGGCTTGCGGAGGAGGATAGATGTGTTGGAAATCAAGTGTTCGAAGACAATATGTGGTGTGGAGTGATTTGATCGAAGAATTTATGAAAGGGTAAGAGAGATGTACGATGATAAAGACAGTGTGGTTGAGAGAGCTGAAGAGGGTGTGTTGAAATGGTTTGGAGATAAAGAGAGAATGAGTGAGGAAGTACAGAAAGCAAAGAAAACAGGGAAACCAAATTGGAGTTGGAGGATGGAATGAAAAAGATTTTGAGCATTAGGGGCCTGAACGTGCAGGAAGGTAAAAGGCGTGCACGGGATAGAATGAATTGGAACGATATGGTATACCGGGGTCGACGTTCTGTCATTGGGACTGAACCAGGGCATGTGAAGCTTCTAAGGTAAACCATGGAAAGGCCGGTGGAGCCTTGATGTGGATAGGAAGCTATGGACAGCTAGAGACTGAGTGTGAACGAATGTGGCCTTTCTACGTCCGCTCCTGGAGCTACCTCGCTAAACCGGGAAGCGGTTATCAAGTAGGAAGAAATAATATATATAATATATATATGTATATATATATATATATATATATATATATATATATATATATATATATATAGATAGATAGATAGATAGATAGATAGATATATAGATAGATATATATTGGAAAGGATCACAATTTTGCGCGTGATCAAGATATTCCAATGAGTCCACGGGGAAAATGAAACACGATAAATTCTCAAGTGCCCTTTCTTGTAATAATCATATCATCGGGGGAGATACACGAAAGAAATATAACAGTCAGTTGATATACAACGAAGAGACGTAGCTAGGATGCCTTTTGGTAAACAAGTGACTACCCAAATGCGTTCAAGTCTGGCAACATGCGTATCATAGATTTATTGTTTGGACAAGAAGAGGAAGTTTACAAATTCTATCAACAATAATGCTATCCAATTTGTGTAGATCTTCACTAGTATTAGTTATAATTCTTTGTGTGTTTAATAATAGAAAATCCAATGATATTTCTCGTGATACAAGAGTTAGAGTTGATAACTGAGATAGCATTACTCCAGTCAATATAATGATCATAATTCTGAACATGATTAAACAAGGTCTTGTTTGCTCATCCCTGCACTTTATGTTATAACAATCGTAAGGATGAACTTAAGCTCCAACCCCTCGATTTACCATGTCTGTATTATTTCTGATGGTGGAGCATGATACAGTAATTCATACTTACTCTCTTAAAGCAGGTGACATGGGTTAATCAGTTTTATGTTACCGCAGCCTGGCCAGGGAGAGATAGATGGTTGAGAGGGTAGCATGATATATCACCACTTTATGATAACTGATTGAATTAACGATTCAATACCATAGAGTGAAAAGTGACGATGAAGCCAAATTTTGAAGAATTTTTCGGGGGTGTTGCTCTGAACACCATTTGCTAGAAGTTTATTCCATGCGTTAAATAATGTTGGATAAAGAAATATGTCTTACGGTCCAGATTAACTAGGTGACATGTAAATTTTAGTCCATTTCCTCTCGTTGGTAACGCTGGTGCTACTGTAAAGAAATTTTCAATGTCAACGTTGTTGATCATGTAAGTATTTGAAAACATCCTAGTCACCTGTGCATTGTCTGGGATGTGGTTGCCTGAGCACATATGAATCCTAGTGGGAAGGTTGACACATCTTGCCTATGATACTAAGACGACCAAGTTCCATCTTCATCTTTAGAACCCGAACGTTGTTCTTGGAAAAGATGAAGATAACATTCTCATCACTTCATAGTGTAATTTTCTCAACCCCTTGCAAGCCTTCTGTCAGGCACTACAGCAAGCGAGGGGTGTAGCATAATAAATCAGAAAACGGATGTATGTAAACTACGTTCATTATAAACGTCTTGACATTTGCCCCCATGTTGTAGCCCTGAGTGCAAAAGTCTAGTTTCAAAAGTTCCTGAAGTTGATACCGACATCTTCAGTGTGTGACCCATGATCCAAGTGGATATTTTCTCTTGTGATCATCTCTTCTGGGGAATTGTCTGTTGAGGGCTTTTCGTTTTCTAAGCCTTGCCCAAGCACCTGAGACATGGGTGAGTGTAGTGAGTGTCGTGTCTCAGTGTAGCCAGAGGTGAGGGTTATCATCATCAAGAACATGATAACTCAGTTCTATGGCGTCGTTTGGCGAGCTTGGGCATGGACCTAAGGAGGGGATTAATTAAGAGAGTAAATACACTTGGGTTCAGCACATTAATTAAGACAGTAAACAAAGTTGGACCTATGTACACGACCCTTTGGAGGACAGAGTACAAGATCGTATTTCTGTTGTACTTTTTTTATATTCTTTTGAACCTGAGTACATGGCTTTTTGTTGGACGGGTATAGCCAGGGATCAAGCATAAGCCTTTTGTTTTTTTTTACAAGTAGTTCATACATCTCCGTCTGTGGTACCAAGAACATCTTTTGAGGTCAAAGGGAGGTGGTGCCACTGCGTGAAGAGGTGTCAAAGTGGAAGTGCCGTGAGGTACACGCTTCAGTTCGTACGTCACTGACGACTGAGGACCAATCTTTCCAGAGGTTTTACGTACAGCGGCTCGTCAAGTGAGAGAGAGGTGGGAGTTAGAAGGCATTGGGTTCATTGGGTTGAGGTACGTGGAGGCTAAGAACTATTGGTCGAGAAGCTGGGTAGCACTCGTGGCTCATGGCTTACGTTGAATAGTTGTGGTGGTGGGTTTAGAGGATTGCCAGGTATGTCAACGGTGGTGTGTTGATATTGCAAGTGGACCCTATCCTCTCCAGGGAGACGTAACTTTGCCTTCGGTTAGGGCTGCATCAAGTTCACAGTCACTAGATACGATATAAAGGCTATCGTTTTGCCCTCGGTTCATCGTGAAGTACATAATTTCATCTTCATAATCGTGTCTGGAATTCTACCTTAGCCTGCACTGCCGACGGTGACAATGAAATTGCCCACCATGGAAGAGAGAAGAGTAAGGGATGGCTTGATCAGCTCCCTAAAGCTCTTAGCTTCATGTAATTGACATGGATGATTCTTTGGGAAAGGCAAAGCTAAACCAAGCGTAGGCCATACCAAGAAATATCTGTCAAGAAATATCGTTGTACGACGAGAGAGAGCAATAGGTGAACGGAATAAGCACTGTGGTGAAATCACGCATGCCTACTGGGATACAGAAGTTTCAAATAATTATGTGATAACAGAGAGAGAGAGAGAGAGAGAGAGAGAGAGAGAGAGAGAGAGAGAGAGAGAGTGAGGTAAGAAATTGAGGCCCCACGAATGTAGAACTCAACTCTCCGTACAGCATAAACGAGAAATTACTCTGGGGTTGCGCCAAGGAACGAGAACCAATATTCTCATAATGTTATTTGTCCAGGTTATTAAGCCTGTTGGAGTATGACTATATTTTACAAGTATATCAACCAATCCTTCCTTTACAGTCGAGATATTTTCTCCCCACAACACCGTATCCCATTATAACCTGTAATCACAACAGTTGTAAAGAACTCAGACATCTACGGGGAAAGCGACAAATAACTGAAACTGTAAACAATATCAAATTCCATGACTTTTTAATGAAATGCAGCAATAGATGTTACGACAAAATCATGAAATTCTATATATTTGACCTGAAATTACTTCTGTCACAGTAAATGATACCCTAGGTGATTTTTCTCCAAAATCTCTATCGTAATTACCCCATTACGTCTTATTAGGTCAGTGTCTATATTGTGGAGGGAACGGGGTATCAGATTTTGCGTTGCTGTCTCAAGATTTTTGCTGTTGAAGCGGTTTCGGCCTTATTTGGAGCTAAGTGGAAAATAAAAGAGAAGAATGGATCAAAAACTAGTCCGCAGGTCTTATGTAGGCTTTAATCAGCGATAACCTGACCACTAAACACACACACACACACACACACACACACACACACAGGACAACTGCACCATGTCATAATTTACGGGACCTAATTTCGCAAGTGTTTTATTGGGTGGAAAGGTTACTATGGGTTTTAACTACCACCTAAAGAATACTTTCAATACTTTTATTACATGTTTTGCTTCTGTAAAAGGTGTTCTCTTTATTCACGGCTGAGATAGAAGGGAAAGCATATTGCTATAGTGATGCATCGAATGAAAGCTCACATAGCCGTTTTCTCTGATTTGTGTCTAGAGAAAACGTATCTCCTTTCCTACAATACTATGAACTTGTATTAGGCGTCATATACAGACCATTAGGTGAATACCTGTGAATACCATAATTTCTGGATATTTATAAATGATTATAAGACAAGCCCATCATCATCACTGTAGGTTTTTAGAGTATCTAAGGCCAGGATGTCAAGTGGGAGGTATAGAAGAACCCGTCCAAATCAATCGCGTTCTTCCATGGTTCCTTACCTAAATCCACATTATTACAAACAGATATATTATTCATTTTTGACTGCCAGATTTTTCAAAACCATGCGAAGAAGACTTAGGAAATTTGACGAGTCATTTGATAGTTAACGAGAGGAGGTATTTTGCTATTAGTGGAGTGTTTGTATTCAATTTTCAAAAGTCACTTCGTCTAGTTACATTTTGGTTTCACAGTCATTTTCTTGTGTGATTCATATATTAAGTAGAAAATGGCTGAATTTATGTAGCAATAGAACCTGTGCTTCTAACACTTTTGGACAACTTTTTCATGCACGCTGATTTCAGGAAGAAGAAAAAATGTCTTTATTATAACATGTAATCATACGGCTTGATTTTTCATGATTTTAAACACGATTCTCTGTAGAAGGCTCTTATTTAATGTATTAATTAATAATTATCTTCATACCTAAACGAACAGAAGATAGCTAAAGAGGGGAATATGTTTATCTAGAATTAATATAAGCGAAAAATAGCTGAAGATTGAGGATACTGGTAAGATATTTTTACCAGTGAATTACCATGATAAATTTCTGCTTCCCTCTGAGAAGTTAAGGACATTATCACATGTGATTTGGTTTTTCAATTATATTCTAAGATGTTCTTTCATTTCATAAGGAATTTTTCTATGTACTATTTTCGTACTAATGGGATAGCTTGGGCGGAATAACTAATATTTTTTTTCTTTGGCTGCAAGTCTTTTCTTGTTTTATTCCATTCATTGTTATAATTACCAGCTCGTTTGAAGACATCATCATTAATTTCTGTGACATTGTATTTTTCTAGGATATTTTAGCTGCTCCTTGGCATATATAGTTTAGGGTTCTGTCGAACCGAATCTGCTTTAGCTTTTTTTTTTTTTTTTTTTTTTTTTTTTTATACTTTGTCGCTGTCTCCCGCGTTTGCGAGGTAGCGCAAGGAAACAGACGAAAGAAATGGCCCAACCCCCCCCATACACATGTACATACACACGTCCACACACGCAAATATACATACCTACACAGCTTTCCATGGTTTACCCCAGACGCTTCACATGCCTTGATTCAATCCACTGACAGCACGTCAACCCCTGTATACCACATCGCTCCAATTCACTCTATTCCTTGCCCTCCTTTCACCCTCCTGCATGTTCAGGCCCCGATCACACAAAATCCTTTTCACTCCATCTTTCCACCTCCAATTTGGTCTCCCTCTTCTCCTCGTTCCCTCCACCTCCGACACATATATCCTCTTGGTCAATCTTTCCTCACTCATTCTCTCCATGTGCCCAAACCATTTCAAAACACCCTCTTCTGCTCTCTCAACCACGCTCTTTTTATTTCCACACATCTCTCTTACCCTTACGTTACTTACTCGATCAAACCACCTCACACCACACATTGTCCTCAAACATCTCATTTCCAGCACATCCATCCTCCTACGCACAACTCTATCCATAGCCCACGCCTCGCAACCATACAACATTGTTGGAACTACTATTCCTTCAAACATACCCATTTTTGCTTTCCGGGATAATGTTCTCGACTTCCACACATTTTTCAAGGCTCCCAAAATTTTCGCCCCCTCCCCCACCCTATGATCCACTTCCGCTTCCATGGTTCCATCCGCTGACAGATCCACTCCCAGATATCTAAAACACTTCACTTCCTCCAGCCTCTCACCATTCAAACTCACCTCCCAATTGACTTGACCCTCAACCCTACTGTACCTAATAACCTTGCTCTTATTGACATTTACTCTTAACTTTCTTCTTCCACACACTTTACCAAGCTATTTTTTCATATATTTTTCTTAAATATCTAGATCATTATTCATGTTATTCATTAGGTTAAGAATCTTCTAAAGAGAGCTGTACGGAAAATACATGAAAAATACAATATACCGTATTTTTGTGGACTATAATTTGAATGGTTTGAACACCCACTATCTTCATTTTTTCTATATATGTATATAATTTTCAAGTCATATATAATGTGAACAAACTACTATTTGAGGACTGTGCACAAAAGGCAATGAAAAATACATTATATCTCAAAATTTTCTCGATTACACGTTGCCCAGACCAAAAAAAGAGTATGAATCACATGGATATTTTTTTTTAAATCGAATTTTGGAGACCCTCAAAAAAATTTGGACGTTGAAATTTTGAAAAGTATACCTGTAATACTATTTGGATCTCGGAGGGGAGTTCTATAAGTATTTTCTCTTTTTGTTTATAATTATCTGGATCACATTTAATTCTATAATGAATTGTCATTTCGGTTAAACTTATATTTTTGGAACAGGATGTTCTGGGACCTTTTATAACTGGTTTGGTGAACTGGTGTTGTAAAGTTCTTTATTTTTCTTATGATTTTGTAGATAACGTTCATGTATGTCATCATGAGTCATTTTTGGCAGAAATAAGACAGTCGGAAACAGGTGTTCTGGGGACCTTATAAAAATTTGTGTGTGTGTGTGTGTTCTAACAGGTTAAAAAGAAAAAGGAATCCAAATATAAATAAAAATTTTTACCAGTATAAGCCTGTGTATTCTAAGTTTTTCCTGTTTCCATTTTTGTTTCAGCTCAAGTTTGGTTTAAGGCACTTCCCGTAATTTACCCAACCCCACTTTTGATAAAGAAAAAAAAACGCCGTGACTTGGTTTTTTTTTTCAATTTAAATTTGGATTATTTTATTTTTATTTGTTTATTTTTTTTCTCCGACCTAGGTGGATAGGCCTTTTTTTTTTTTCATAAAATCCATTCCTATTTTACCTTATTTGCGGGGGTTCATGATAGATATGCTTATCAAATTACTCCTCTGAAAAATGGACTATATATATATATATATATATATATATATATATATATATATATATATGTATATGTATATATATATATATATATATATATATATATATATATATATATATATATATATATATACATATATATATATATATATATATATATATATATATATATATATATATATATATATATATAGTTTGGTCACATGGAGAGAATGAGTGAGGAAAGATTGATTAAGAGGATATATGTTTCAGAGGTGGAGGGAACGAGGAGAAGTGGGAGACCAAATTGGAGGTGGAAAGATGGAGTGAAAAAGATTTTGAGTGATCGGGGCCTGAACATGCAGGAGGGTGAAAGGCGTGCAAGGAATAGAGTGAATTGGAACGATGTGGTATACCGGGGTCGACGTGCTGTCAATGGATTGAACCAGGGCATGTGAAGCGTCTGGGGTAAACCATGGAAAGTTGTGTGGGGCCTGGATGTGGAAAGGGAGCTGTGATTTCAGTGCATTATTACATGACAGCTAGAGACTGAGTGTGAACGAATGGGGCCTTTGTTGTCTTTTCCTAGCGCTACCTCGCACACATGAGGGGGGAGGGGGTTGTTATTCCATGTGTGGCGGGGTGGCGATGGGAATGGGTAAAGGCAGACAGTATGAATTATGTACATGTGTATATATGTATATGTCTGTGTGTGTATATATATATGTGTACATTGAGATGTATAAGTATGTACATTTGCGTGTGTGGACGTGTATGTATATACATGTGTATATGGGTGGGTTGGGCCATTCTTTCGTCTGTTTCCTTGCGCTACCTCGCTAACGCGGGAGACAGCGACAAAGCAAAATAAATAAATAAATATATATATATATATATATATATATATATATATATATATATATATATATATATATATATTATATATATATATATATATATATATATATATATATATATATATATATATATATATATATATATATATATCATCCCTGGGGATAGGGGATTAAGAATACTTCCCACGTATTCCCTGCGTGTCGTAGAAGGCGACTAAAAGGGGAGGGAGCGGGGGGCTGGAAATCCTCCCCTCTCGTTTTTTTTTACTTTTCCAAAAGAAGGAACAGAGGGGGCCAGGTGAGGATATTCCAAAAAAGGCCCAGTCCTCTGTTCTTAACGCTACCTCGCTAATGCGGGAAATGGCGAAGTTTATATATATATATATATATATATATATATATATATATATATATATATATATTCTTTTTCTTTTTCTTTCATAGTATTCGCCATTTCCCGCGTTAGCGAGGTAGCGTTAAGAACAGAGGACTGGGCCTTTGAGGGAATATCCTCATCTGGCCCCCTTCTCTGTTCCTTCTTTTGGAAAATCAAGAAAAAAAAAAAAATACTAGACGGGAGGATTTCCATCCCCCCCTGCTCCCAGTATGCTCTTTCTAGAGCATATGGAATTGACACTTATCACCGTCCGGACGTGAAATGTTCCTGTCTTGACCGTGTCCATCACTCCAGAGAGAACATGTATATATTTGATAGACTTAGTGGCTAGATACATTAATAATATTTGACCTGTTAAGCATAGGTTTGTTGTGTGTTTCACAGTGATGGTAACTATTAACAAAAAATAATGAGTAACAGGGGGAACCTAATTTCCTTAAAGCCATTGCTTCATCACGTAAAAAGAAAAAAAAATGTGTTACAAACTTGTGTTACAGACAAACTTTTAATTAAAATAGGTGGGGATCACGTATTAATTTCAAAGGATGTGTTAGGTATGACCCACCTAACAAATACAGTGCAGTGTGCACTTTAAAAAAGAGCTTCAAAAAATTACACTTTTTTGTTTAGTCCTGTGAAACATGTGACAAACTTTGCTTCAATGAATGGTTGTACTGTTATTGACAAAGTCATTAAAACAAAAGGAACCAGATCCGCAAAATAAAGTGCATAGATTTGTAATCCACAGGATTACATGGTAGAGCATGGCACTCCATTTTCACCAGTAGATGGCTTGTTAAACCCGAGCCCACTTCACAAGCAAATCACTTGCTACCTCCCCTTTGAGCTCACTTCACCAGCAAATCACTTGCTACCTCCCCTTTGAGCTCACTTCACCAGCAAATCACTTGCTCCCCCCCCCCCCATTTTGAGTTATGTAATCATCCTTAATAAAACTACATAATTTTGCTAGTCCTTCAGTTTAGTCATAAGTTTAGCATTCAAATATTTATCCAAATCTATTCAGTACCTTGCATTATTCTCACTGTACCTGTAACAATGGCATCTGGTAAGAGGTCAGTTTCATAGTTAGATATTATAGAAAATGATCTGTGCCCTTCTGTAGCACAAGAACACCTTGTTGAATTATCAGTGATTTCACTTGAACATAAAACTAACTGAAAGATAGTTGTGGTCTGATTGAGGCCTTCCTTCCAAGAAGGTTCAAAAAGATGTAATCTGGCACAAATTTGACTGAATTAGATTCCTCAGGTAATTGGCTATTAGCTTATGATCAGTTTTGTTTTCATACCATGCTTCTCTTACACTTTGTCATGACAATTGCTTATAGTGTGATGTTGATGTATTATATATTTCATATTCTCTAATCCAATTGTGATAAGAAATAATTACTCTGAATGCATTATTATGATACTTTCATTGCAGCTGCATGGATAGGGTAAAAGGAAATTGAAATCAGAAATGTCTAACTTTATATATTCCTTACAGATCATCAAATTCTAACTTCTGATGGGCTCCACTGAGTATTGCCCAAGGCTTCAAGAACTCCTGGGGACGTATCAAGGCAGAAGCAACAAGATGTCAAGAGGAAGGTAAAGGGGCTGAAAAAGAAGGAAGTTGAGAGTTAGGATAAGAGAGTAGCAGTGAACTACAGGAATATTTAGAAAATGTTTATGTAGGAGAATTGTGTAAGTGGAGAAATAGGAGCATCATTGAAGGGAGCAGACAGGGAAGTGGTCATAGGTACAGAAGAGGAAATGGGGTGAATATTTTGAGGGACTTCTCAGTGTGTTAGATGTTAAGGAGGCAGATGCGGGATATTTGGCTCGTGGAGGTATGCAAAGAGTCATGACAAGTGGTTTGATGAAAAGAGAAGAAGAAGTAAGTGCCTTCTGCAAGATGTAATGTGGCAAGGCATCTGGAGTGGATGAAGTCGCAGTTAGATTTTTTAAAAATTGTTGGGGACAGTGTTTGATTTGTTAGGATTTTCAACATATGTATGGCTCAAGCTGAGGTGTTTAAGATTGTATAGTGCGTTTCTTTAAAGGCAAGAGGAACAAAAGTGATTCTTCAAATTACACAGGTATAAGTTTGATCAGTATACTTGGTTTTTTATATGGGAGATGATGATTGAGGGAGTGGTGCAGAGTATCAGATTAAGGAAATAGGGGATGTATGGATCAAGTGTTTTCTTTTAAGACTTTGTGTGAAAAACACTTAGAAAAACAGAAGTAATTTTATGTTGTTTGTGAGTCTGGAAAAATCACGATAGGGTTGATGGAGAGGCTTTGTGAAAAGTTGTGAATATATGTTGTGAGTGCAAAGCTACAAGGAGTGAGGAGTTTTTATCGAGAGAGTAAGGTAGTTTGTGCAGGCAGGGAGGGAGGAAGGAGAGTAGTTCCAGATGTAGGTGGTTCTGCAGCATGGGTACATGGCATCATCATGGCCATTTGATTATGTTAATGGATGGCATGGTGAGGGACATGAATGTACCTCTTTTATCAGGGAGAGGGGCAAGTCAGCAATCTGTTGAGGGTAGGATTCCTGGGAATTTAGTCAGTTGCTATTTGTTGATAACATATACTCTGGTAGCAGATTGAAGCGACAAACTTTAGAACTGATTTGTGAGTTTGCAAAAGGGTGTAAAAGGAGAATATCAAGAGTTAATCTGAACAAAAATAGGTACATTGAATATTGATGGGAGAGAGAGGCAAGATGATTAGAGTGCGAGTTTAAATAGAATTCTTGATTGTTCATGCATCATGCATTTTGTAACTTGGTTTAGCTACAGTTGTAAAGTCTGTACATTTACTAGTATTAGTTTTACACATATATTTATTTATTTTGCTTTGTTGCTGTCTCCCACATTAGCGAGGTAGTGCAAGGAAACAAACGAAAGAATGGCTCAACCCACCCACATACACATGTATATACATACACGTCCACACACACACACACATATACATACCGACACATCTCAACGTATACATATACATACACAGACATATACATATATACACATGTACATAATTCATACTGTCTGCCTTTATTCATTCCCATCGCCACCCCGCTACACATGAAATAACAACCCCCTCCCCAGTCATGTGTGCGAGGTAGCGCTAGGAAGACAACAAAGGCCACATTCGTTCACACTCAGTCTCTAGCTGTCATGTAATAATGCACCGAAACCACAGCTCCTTTTCCACATCCAGGCCCCACAGAACTTTCCATGGTTTACCCTAGATGCTTCAGTTCAATCCATTGACAGCACGTCAACCCCGGTATACCTATACATGTATTTTTTTTCTGTATGTTGGCAAATTGTGAAATATCTATGAAATTTTGTAAACTTTTTGTTTCTGATGTGCGGTTTCTTAAGCTCAGGAGGCGTATTTAGGAAATTTATTTCATTAATATGCATTTCTTTTATAGCTTATGATTCACTCATGATGGAAGTATCTGGCTGAAACCATAACCTGTGCATGTGTTCCAAGTACTCTTCAGTAATCTTTTTCCATTTTTAAGTGATAAATGGATGTGAACTGGGGAATACTTGTTCATATAATGGTATTTCAATGTGGGAATCAGCTTAAATTGTATGCTGGGTATGAGATGAGGACAGAAGTGCCCTCTGTTCTTGAGAGTTTAGTTTGAGAGGATCCACAGCAAAGAAAAAAAATACATGTCGTACCTGCAAGCATCCCAGAGAGAGGAGAGCAATGGTGAACTCGGAGTTAGGTTGGTTGTAATTGTAAATCAGTTTTGAGTCTAAGCTGTATTTGTTGCCATTTCTCTTTGTTACTGTCCAGTATTAGAGGTATATTTCTAATGTGAACCATCATAATATTTTGCCGTATTTGCCTTTAGTGTAATGTGTAATTGAAAAGAGAGCTTACAAGCTACCACATCTACTACCTCACAGCCAAGTGCCTCAACACTTACCATCTCCTCTCTGTATAGAGGTTTAAGAGGAGAGTTTACTTCATATCTTAGTGGCATCTTAGTTGGGATGCAGTCCATAAAGTCTAAAATTATATATTCAAATGATGGACAGCAGCAAGGAAAGGCAACAGCATTTTATGAATATTGACTATGTAAAATGGTCACTGTGGATGGTAGGTGTGCAGTATGCAGAGAATGAATCAACCAACCTTAGAGAGGATTTATCTCAGATGAAAGACTTAATAGATAGTTTCAAATAAATGAAAGTTAAAGATGAAGTAGAATATACTAAGTACAAGCTGAGACAGAGTATGGTAAAACTTAGGGTGATACAGAATCATATCACCCAGTCGATGGAACCATTTCACAGCCAGTTGGTAGTAGTAAGGATTCACTCTCAGGTGAACAAGTAACCTCAACCCCTACCATGAAACCTTGTAATACTTCATATCCCAGGTCCTTGTCATTCTACACCTAATGACCCTTAAGAACCTTTCTACACCTAGTGACCAGTAAGAACCTCACATGTACATACTGTGTATAGCCATATTTTGTCCCCTGAGGGTGGTTGTTGATTCTCTTGAAACTTATGATTCATTTCTTTTAACAACTAAAGCATGGAAGCATAAGGGCATAGACAAGATTCGAAGTTCATTTTAGAATGTATTTCTCAAACAACACTTTTTTGACAAGTTGAACAGATAGGTATAACATAGGGGACATAGATGAGTTGGCCTAATCCAGGATTGGCGTGGAATTATGAATATTTATGAAGCCAAAAAGGAAGAAAAAGTTTGGTTTAGGAAGATAATCAGACTGGGATGAGGTAAATGCCAGAATAACCCAGTACAGCACTTTAATAAAATCTTAGGAGAAACAATAAGGAAACTTATGTCTTTTAGAAAAGCTTAATGTGGAATTTTTTTCCGCTTTAAATTCTTGTCCATTAATCCTCTTTTCTTGTTAAACAGTGATGTAGGACACTTCTGTTCAAAGGTCTCGGCTCCTGCAAAATGTCAGGTATTACTCTAGTGATAGTCATCTAAGCAGTCATAAAGAAAAAAATACTGCCAATAAAACTCCATTCCAGGCTCAAAATAGCATCATTGACAAATTGGGCCAAAAACACCTAGTCAAAATGACACACTTTACTTAAATGAATATGAGGTAAACATTCTTAAGAAAAAACAGGTCCCATATATGTTGCCTTTAAAATACCGTACAGAATCTAAATAGCATTACTGTTTTGACAAACCCAGTGAAAAGAAGTTTCGTAGGACTCTTTGTTTTTATGGGTCTCTGTTTTGTAAAAATGACTGAGCTGAGACCCTCAGAATAAGTGCTCTTAACCATTTTGGGTTCAAAATACCTTTAATTAAAAAAGAGCACCATTTTGTGTTAAAAATACCCTTGACCAGAAAACATTTTCTTTTAAACCTGTAATATAATGCTGTTTAAATCTAGACAGTTTAAAAGGAAATTGTTATGGACTCTTTCATTATGATTGCCATGATCATTTGAGACCTTTTATAACCAGTTTTGTCAGTAAAGTTATTTAGACCCTGGAAGAGATTTAAAGGTACATTTTGTAGGATTTTCTCTGTGATACACTGCTTGCACTTGTTCAAGTATTGTGTCATTTTGTCTGAGCTGAGACCTTCAGAACTGGTTGCTCCAGAACCTTTTCTTACTGGATTTGTCAATAATGTTATTTAGAGCCTGGAATGGAGCTTTAGAGCTAATTTGTTTTCCATGTGTAGATGACATTCATACAAGTAAGATGTCATTTTGGCTAAGCTAAGACCCTTGGTACTGGGTGTTGTGGGCCAATTTGTCAATAATTTGCAACTGAGAGACTGGAATGGAGTTTTAAAAGTAGATTTTTTCCTATGATTGTTTAAATCACGTTTATTGAAGTAACGTGTGTCATTTTGACTATGCTGAGACCTTCAGAATATGATGTTCTGATACCTTTTATTACTGTATTTGTGAACACTGCTATTTAGAGCCTCATACAGAGTCTTAAGTATAGGGATTTTGGGTTTTTGTTAATGATTGTGAAGATCATATCTATTTAAGTAATATGTGCCCTCTTAGCTTAGGTAAGACCTTTAGAACTAGATAAGCAGGCCAGTTCGTTAGTCATGCTATTTGAAGCCTGGAATGGAGTTTTATAGGTATTGTTTCCTTATTATTGTTGGTGGAAAGTTATTATGATACACTGAATCTCTTGAAGATGGAATTTAGAAGTTTGTCATTACTGCGAGCTTAGCAGGGAAATGAGAATTTTTCAGAATCCATTCCTATTGTTACTAGAGGAATCAAGTCATATGTTTCACTTGGAGCTGATTGATCTGCAAGCCAGTGAAATTTTAGAGACATGTGTAAGGAAAGTAGTCACTTGAACTGATATTCATGCCTATGTGATGTATTAGTCAGTTTAAAGATGTCTGCTGCAAGTAGGTTCACCCTCTTTGTTGGTACATTAATTTGTGAACAAATCTTTTCAAGGATGGAGATGAAGTCAGAGTTTCGGTCTAAATTTGCTGATGAACATTTGGTTAGCATTTCAAGATTATGTGACATTAACATTGACATCTGCATCACTACCCTCACAGCATGTGACGTTAATATTGACACTGACATCACTGCTTTTAACATACAGAAGACTTCCCAAGGATCATATCAGTTAGACAGAAATAGCATTGTATGGGGAGGATCTTTGTTTTGTTGTGTAGGTTTTGAGCATATTTGGTTGCTAGGCAACCAATGTCTGTAATTTTAAATGATACATTTGGAGTGAATGCATTGTTTATAGAGGATGCTAAGAGATTCTTTTTCTTGTCCAAAGCTGGTGCCATTTAGTTTGTTTTTCTTTTATGTTGATGTTTTTGGCTTCGAAAGAGAATGTTATTTGTGTTGCACGTGATGCTGAGGATGGTTAGCAGTTTGTTCAGTGGTTAGTGGTATTGATTGTCCCTTTTAAGGTGATTGGAAGAAGTGAGCTGGATTTGTGTCTGTCTGGAGTTAAAAGAGTATTTGAAGACTCTTTAGAGTGAAAAGTAGACATTCTTATTTGGGTGAACCATTGTTCTAATTGTGTAATGTAGTACAACATGTCTGATGTTGCATGTTGCTTTGGTGTCAGGGTGTTGTGATAGGATTGTATGATAGTTTGTATATGAGAGGACTTTCATGTTATGGTTTAGGAACTCATGTAGGAGGTGATTGAAGAGGGTTGAAGAAAGAATTTCTCCTTGACGAACTCCATTGTAGTTTAAGGGTTGTATAGGTGAAGCCACTGTAAGTGACTCTGGCATGGTGGCCTGCAATTTTGGCTGACCAATTTTTGTCATTGTTGTGAAGGGTAGTGTCTAGTATCTTTTATGTGAGAATGTGTCATGGGACAGTATTAACTGTTTTACTGATGTCAGTTACCACTAGTACAGTATGGAAGGGGAGCTGTGGTTGGTTGAAGCCATCTTGGATATGTTGTGTGAGAAGTGTGTAGTGCAGTGACTGGGGATGTTTTGTTTGATTCTTTTGTGGATCAGTTTTTCATAAAGTTTGGATACTCAGGATACTGAAGTGATGAGGGGCAATAAGAGGAGGGGGATATACATAAGTTTACATGATTGAGGGAGGTTTAATGGCGAGTGGGCATTGTCAGATTTTATACTGATTGTTGGTCATATTATAGAAATATGTAAATGTGGTGACAGGGGCAGCTGGTGGTATTCCTATTTACTTCCTGGTGGAAACAAGGTTGAAAGTTTGCAAAGATTAGAAAAGAGAAAAATTTTATGGGTGGGAAAAGGATGATGAAACTGAGTGGGCTTGGAAAAGAGGCTTGTGAGAGGAGATACCAGAAGAGATAGGGTGAAGAATGACAAAGGTGAGAGTAAAACTAACTTGAGGAGTGGGTGAGGATTGGAAGGTATTGAAGGAAGCAGTGCTTATGTGAGTGAGAAGTGTGTGGTATGTGGAAGGTGGGATGTGGGCAAGGGAAAGGATAGTGAGTACTGGGATGAGGAACTTAAGTTGTTGAAGAGAGAAAAAAAAGTTTTATGAACAATACCTGCAGGGTAGAAGTTCAAGAGACAAGATGTATAAGAGTTAATGGCAGAAGTCAAATAGGAAGGTGCAGGAGCTTGAAAATAGAGCATTGAGAGTTGAGGTGAGAGAATATCAGCAAATCTCAGGGAGAATGAGAAAATGTTTTTGGAGGGAGGTGAATATTGAGAATAAGTAGATAATGGGAGCATCAGTGAAGGAAGCAGATAGGGAAGTGGCAACAGACAAAGAAAAAATGAGGAGGAGATGGAATGAGTATTTTGAAGGGCTGTTTTATGTTATTTAATACAGTGGCAGATGTTGGGATGTGCAGGTATGAGAAGTAAGAGAGTCGTGATAAGTAGCTTAGTGTATGTATATCTCAAGATGAGGTGCTTAAGGACTGGAAGAATACCTCTAGTGCTGTTTTACAAGGCAAATGGTATTAGAAAAAGAATTTTCGAATTACAGAGGTACAAGTTTGTTGAGCATATATTACATGGGGAATTGTATTGGAAAGGATGGTGGCATGCATAGAGGATCAGATTGGAGAAAAACAATGTGGCTTAAGGTGTGGTAAAGGATGTGTATACTAGGTGTTTGCTTTGAAGAATTTGTGAGAGAAATATTTAAAGGTAGAGAGAAATTTGTGTGTGGCACTTATGGGTCTGAACCCGGGCATGAGAAGCAATCGAGGTAAGCTATGGATATGTGCAAATGCAGCCTTCCTTCATCTGTTCCTGGTGCTTCCTCGCTGACATGGGAAACAGCAGTCATGTATGAAGAAAAGTTTGTGGATCTAGAGAAAGTGAATGGAAGGGTCAATGCCTTGTAGAAGTTTTTGTGAATAAATGGTGTGGAAGGAGAGCTACAAGAGAATAAGATGTCTGTGAATAGGAAGAGAGGAGTATGAGTGATTCTGGATGAAGTTGGGTCTGCAATGAGAGTTTAATGTTGCCATGTCAGTTTAATGTTTATGGGTGGTATGGTGAGGGAGTTATGTGCATGGGTCTTGGAGAGAGGGGACAGGTTCATAGTCTGTTGGGCTGGGTTAGCTTGGGAGGTGAGTAGGTTGCAGTTTGCTGATGACATGGTTCTGGTGGCAGATTTGAGTCAGGAATTCCAGAGGTTGGTGTTTGAGTTTAGGAGAGTGAGTGAAAGAAGAAAATTGAGCGTTACTGTTAATAAAAGTAAAATTATGAGCTTTAGCTGGGGAGACAGACAGGTTGGTAGGAGTTTGAGATGGGATGGAGAGAACTTGGAGGAAGTGAAGTGTTTTGGATACCCAGGAGTGGATTTGGCAGCGGGTTAAAATATGGAAGCTGAAGTAAGCCATTGAGTAGATAAGTGGGATAAAGGGACTGGGTGCCTTGTTGAGGGTGAAAAGAACGTTCACTTTCTGGGAGGGCAAAGATGAGTATGTTTGAAATTACAGTAGTCCCCATAGGTAAAAAAAGTTTGAAGGTATTTTGGAAATTAGATACTTAAGGAGAGTTGAATAATGAATGATATGGTAAGAGAGAGAGAGAGAGAGGTGGTAGTAAAAAAAATATGGTTGAAAGGGTTTAAGATGGCATGCTAAAATGGTTTGGACATGTGGAAGGGATGGGTGGGGAGAAGCTAACTTAGAGGGGTGTGTTTGGATCCATGTAGCACTTTGGAGGCTGGCCACATCCACCGGGTAGGATCACAAGTGAAAAGGTGTGTTGATGTGTGTGTGTCTTTGTGAGATAAGTACAGGACAGTTGAGGAACAAGTGTTCAGTGTTTTCACTGAGGAAGTTGGACCTTAGGCATGAAGGGCCTTATGATGTGTTGAATCATATTTAGTGCTGCAGCGATGAATGGTGTCCAAAATGCAGGAGAAAGGGTTACCTGTACATGTCATTGAGATGTAAGGATTGAGATGGGTAGATGTCTGGTGTTTAAGATTGGGATGAGATGGAGTTTTTAATGCTTTTTGTTTAGTCATTTTGGAGATTGTTTAGTTATGTGTTAAGTTTTGTTGAGGAAGGAGAGATAGGTTACTGATAAAGTGTGAAGAGGGTGTAGTTTTTTTTAATAGTAGTATGGTGGTTGGATAAGGAATGGTTTGGATGGAAAGTGACCAGTGCTTTTACTAAGAAAACTGAGTGTTAAATTGAAATTTTATTTAAAGTGTTTTTGTCTCATTATGTAGGTGTTGAAATTGTGGGAATGCAGACTTCCTTTTTTCATGATATTATGTTGCAAGTTTGCTGCTGCTTGTGCAGTGTGAAGGTTCTGTGATGTAATTGTCATCTGCATATGGAAGGATTGTTCATGCTATGGTTTACAGGGGATGGGGGAGAGAACATAAACATGAAGAAAGAGATTGAAAAGGGTTGGAGGTAAGACTGCTCCTTTTGGAACACCTTTTAAGATCAAAAATGGTAGGAGATAGGACTGGTTTTTGTGGAACACCTTTGTAGAACCTGAGGATTTTGGAGGTTAATCTTTTGGTTGTGAATCATAGGGTGGGGGAGAGGGCAAAAATTCTGGGAGCCTTGAAGAATGTATGGAAGTCGAGAACATTATCTCGGAAAGCAAAAATGGGTATGTTTGAAGGAATAGTGGTTCCAACAATGTTGTATGGTTGCGAGGCGTGGGCTATGGATAGAGTTGTGCGCAGGAGGGTGGATGTGCTGGAAATGAGATGTTTGAGGACAGTGTGTGGTGTGAGGTGGTTTGATCAAGTAAGTAATGTAAGGGTAAGAGAGATGTGTGGAAATAAAAAGAGCGTGGTTGAGAGAGCAGAAGAGGATGTTTTGAAATGGTTTGGGCACATGGAGAGAATGAGTGAGGAAAGATTGACCAAGAGGATATATGTGTCGGAGGTGGAGGGAACGAGGAGAAGTGGGAGACCAAATTGGAGGTGGAAAGATGGAGTGAAAAAGATTTTGAGTGATCGGGGCCTGAACATGCAGGAGGGTGAAAGGAGGGCAAGGAATAGAGTGAATTGGATCGATGTGGTATACCGGGGTTGACGTGCTGTCAGTGGATTGAATCAGGGCATGTGAAGCATCTGGGGTAAACCATGGAAAGTTGTGTGGGGCCTGGATGTGGAAAGGGAGCTGTGGTTTCGGGCATTATTGCACGACAGCTAGAGACTGAGTGTGAACGAATGGGGCCTTTGTTGTCTTTTCCTAGCGCTACCTCGCACACATGAGGGGGGAGGGGGATGGTATCCCATGTGTGGCGAGGTGGCGATGGGAATGAGTAAAGGCAGACATTGTGAATTGTGTGCATGGGTATATATGTATGTGTCTGTGTGTGTATATATATGTGTACATTGAGATATATAGGTATGTATATTTGTGTTTGTGGACGTGTATGTATATACATGTGTATGGGGGTGGGTTGGGCCATTTCTTTTGCCTGTTTCCTTGCGCTACCTCGCAAACGCGGGAGACAGTGACAAAGCAAAATAAATAATAATAAAATATCTTTTTGAATAATGTGTGCTTGGCATCCAGTTACAAAGTTTGCTAACCATTTTAGTCATTTTTTTTGAAGGGTGGTGCCATGTATTTTTTTGTCAAATTATATTTGGAAATTATTCGAATGCTTTTGCTTCTGTCTATTGTGATTGATACTGTGCAGGAGAGTGGTGCTTAATGTGGTTATGGGGTGGCTAAGTCTGCAGCTGTGCTGTGTGGAAGAGAGTGGGTCACTGGTTGCCTCTGCTGTGTATCTGTTATCTAAGAGCTTAGATACTGATGACAGCAATTATGTCAGTAAGAGCAGGAGAACTCTGGGATTTTGGAGTTTCAGGATAGCTACTGTGTTGGCAAGTTCTCAGTTGCTTGGGATTTTGTTGTGTAACTAGGAGGTTTTGAAGTGCTGGAGCAACTATTGGGATGAAGTGTTTTATGTGTAATTTTGTCATCTCCTCTGGGCCAGTTGTGGAGTTATTTAGGATTTTGAATGAGTTACAAGTGTCAGTGGTAGTAAAGAGTGGGTGAGCAGTTGTCAGGGTGGATTTAGTGTAGGTGTTTCATTTTTTATGGGTGTGGCAAATTTTTGGCTGATTTTTGAGTAATGTTTCATGTTTGTCTTTTCTCTGGAAGAAAGGATGCTCTTAACTTGGGTCAGAAGTACTTCAAGTGTTCGAGATGTGGTGGTATGAATTTGATTTTTGTCGTAATTAAATGCAGATGGTTTTGTAGTTCATATTGCTAAGGAAGGAGTTCCAGTTAGCTGTCTGTTTTTTTGGCAATGTGGCTAGATATGGTGTTGTCTAGAGTTTGGATTTGTTCCAAGATCTTTGATAAGAATGAACAGTTTGTCAGAGGGTGTCATGAGAAGTTTGGGTTGCAAAATTTTCTGTCCTCATGGTATATGACTTTTGCAGGCTTGGCTAATGGTATTACTGAAATAGGAGATTGTATCGGCAAGGGATAGGAAGTTGTGTAAAGTGATGTAATGGCGACAAGATTCAGTGTCATCACAATGAATGTTGGCCAGTCTGCTTTTCTGTAGATTTTTATGTTCGGTTGTGTTGTTAGTAGGATGAACTAGGTGAAGTGTGAGCAGAATGTGTAAATAGTCAGAGGTGAGTTCTTGTGGTGTGCACCAAGTAGCCCTTGTGCTAAGGTTTGCTCCTAGAGGGGATGAGGTGGAAGTCTGATCAGCTTCATGCATAGGCTACCTGCATTAAAAAAAAATGTGGTTTATGAGCAGTTCATCTTTGTTATCTTGAATATAGGTGTTGAGTATAGTAGGATGGTTGGTATTAAACTTTATTCATGAATTGGTGTTGGTCTTATTTTGTAGCTGAGGAGTCCATCTAGGAGAATGGATGGTGTTGGAAGTGTCCAGTTTGTTGTAGTTTGTGCTGTGTATTTTCATTTTCATAGATATTTCATGAGTGTTGTCACTTCATTGATTTGTTTTGTTTGTTGAATGGCATCAGTTGATGGGAAGATGTGATATACCTACAATGATATGAGTCCTCCTCCTCACCTCCATGTATGTATTGTCTCATAATTGTGTAGTCATATAAGGAAACGAGGTTGCACCTGGGTGTGAGTCTGGTCTCTTGAACAAGGGTTATGTGTTTGTTCTATTTTTGGAGTAAGCTAAGTAGGCCTTTGTGTTTGCTTCTGATCCCATTGGTGTTAGGTTGGATAATTGTGCTATCACTGAAAGTATGGGAGGGTGTTAACAGAGTGTGGATGGAATGGATAAATAATAGTGTGAGTGAAGGGACATACTGGAATTTTGAAGTGGGCATGGGTATGTGTATGATCCCGTGAATTTGAAGACTGTGCAAGGTAAAAATGAAAAGTAGCATTTCTAGAGAAATTCAGATGATTGTATAAATGGGTTTGAGAAGGGTGACATGAATGCAATGGTGGGATGTGATGAAATTGGTGAGATGGTTGGTAAATGGAGAGTGCCTGAAGTAAATGAGATTGGATGTCTGTGCTAAGAGGGGTTTATTTCTTGCAAACACCTTTTTGTCAGCTCAAGATGATTCTCATATATAAGTGGAAGATAAAAGATGGAAGAGAAGAATAAAAGGGTTTAATTGATTATATGGCAGTAGATAAAAGGTTGAGGAAAATTTTGCTGAACGCTAGAGGTGTAAGAGGATTCTTTGAAGATTCTGACCATTTTGCAGTTCTTGTGTAGGTGAGAATCAGGAAGAAGTAGGGGTATGTTGTAAGGAAGAATGGAGAGGTAAAAGTGTTGACAAGGGAGAAGATGAATTGGGAAGAATGCAATGAGGGGTATGAAAGAAGGGCCACAAAAAGTTTAGATGAAAGTGTAGTAAGTGTAGGGTGAAGTCATGTGTGAATTAGGTGTTTAAAATGTTTATAAAAAACTTTTAAAGTTTGTAGAATTAAAAGTTGGGTAGTGAGCTGTGAAATATTAGAATGAATGTGGAAATGCACTGTGGACAGATGAGGTTAGGAATGCTGTGGAAGAAAAAAAGGAAGCACATTAAAGATTGCTCAAAAGGAATGTACCTGTGGACATTCAGCATAGGAGGGAAGAATTTTAGATGTGTAAACAGAATGTTAAGAGGCTGATAGAGAATTGCAATGAAAGAAAAGATGAAAATTTTGGAAAAAAAGCTGAGTGAAATATATAGGGAAAATATGATATTCTACTGGAAGGAGGTGAAAGAGGTGGATGTAAGAGTGGAAATGTAAGTGTGAAAAGTAAGAGTTATTGAATGAAAATGAAGTGAAAGGAAGATGGAAAGAGTATTTTGAAGAACTCGTGAATGTTTAGAGGTGAGGTTGTAGTGTTGAAAGGAAGGGGATACAAATGCAGAGATATTTAGCAAGAAGGATGGTAAAAATTGATAATAATGAGGTTGAGGGTAGGAAAGGCACCTGACATGGATAGGATTACCACTGAATGTTGAAGTATGGAGGAGAGATTGTGATAGAGTGGGTACATTTGATATGCAATGTAGCATGGAAGCAGAAGGTTGTGAGAGCTATGGTTGTTCCGTTATTTTAAGGAAAAGTTGCTAAGGATGTAAGTTTCATTTATAGGGGAATAATTCTCTTAAGTATACCTGGAAAAGTGTATGTAAGAGCATTCATTGATAGAGTAATAGAAGTGACTTGAATGCAGAATAAGTGAGGAACAAGGGGGTTTTAGGAAAGGTAGGGGATGAGTGATTCAGATTTTTGCAGTGAGAATGACTGTGGAACAGTATCGTTAGGAAAGTTAAGAAACTTTTTGCAGCTTTTATGGATCTGGAGAAAGCATAAGACAAGAGTTGAGTTGAATGCTTTTTGGGATGTGTTAAGGATGTATGGGGTAGGTGGACAAGCCTTCTACATTGGAGTAAATTAATGAGTAAAAATGGAAGGAGAGTTGAGTGAGTGTCAGTATACTTGTGGGAGTGAGGCAGGGCTTTGTGATGTCACTGTAGCTTTTTAACATATGGAATGATGAGAGGGATGAAAGCAAAGGTAGGGAATAGTGTTGTAGAGATGGAATGTAGTGGTGAGGTATGGAGGCTTGTGACAAGCCTATTTGAGGTCGATACTGTGTTGATTGCTGAAAGTGATAAGGAGTTGCAGAAGGTTGTAATTGTGCTTTATGATATGTGTGAATGCATAGATAATTGAAGGTAAATGTGAGTAAAAGTAAGGTAATGTTTGAAAGGAAACAGAGTGAAAGTATAGATTTTACAAAAGCCTATAGAGAGAAAGAAGAGTGTATTCAACTTTGTTATAGTTATGGGGAAAAATTACTGGAAGAGATGACAGAATTTAAGCATATAGTAGCTCTCTTGGGTAAGTTTAGTGAAATAGAAGTGATAAGGGAGAGAGCAGAACAGAATAGCAGAGTTACAGGATCCCTCAATAGGATAATGAAGGGTAGAGGTGTAAGTATAGAAGAGAAAAGAGGATTGAGGGACAGATGACAGAATTTAAGTATATAGTAGCTCTCTTGGGTAAGTTTAGTGAAATAGAAGTGATACGGGAGAGAGCAGAACAGAATAGCAGAGTTACAGGATCCCTCAATAGGATAATGAAGGGTAGAGGAGTAAGTATGGAAGAGAAAAGAGGATTGAGGGACAGCATAGTTCACCTGACCCTGAACTATGCAACAGAAATTTGGACATTGATGATTCACAGATGCAAATATGAATTATTAAGAGGAGCATTTGGAATGACTAGCTGGAATGAAGAAAGTAATGAGTGGGAGTGAGAGATTTGGTATGGCAAGGAATGCAAAGGGAATGATTTTTAGAGTGGTAGAGTAGGTGAAACGTAATACTTTGAGGTGGTTTGGACTTGTGGAAAAAATGCAAAATGGGGAGTATACAAGGAGAGTATTTAATAGTACAATTAATGCGGTTGATGTTAGAAGAAGAGTACTAGAGGGAAAGAATTAATGGAATGATGTATGCAAAGGAGGCATGTAAGGACAGGAATAAGTGGAAACTCTTTTGCCATGACCACCATATTGATGGGAGTTCCTGTAGGGAATGGGCATCATAGATATAGGTAGATAGATAGATGTCTAGTGTGTTAATGGGGTTCTGTTGAGTAGTGTTGCTAGTTTTTGCTCAGCAGGATGATGTGTTTTTAGTGCTGTTTGAGCATTAGTATTTGGAGAGTTTTCAGTTGTAAATTTTTGTGATGGCTGCATGTGAGCAGTCAGTCCTTTATGGAGGGAAGTGAGAAGCGCTGGAATGAAATCTGTCTGTAGCAACTGGTACTCCTGAGTATTGTTTGTTTATGTGACTGACACAGTTGGCAGATTTAGGTCTGGTCCAGGGTTGGAATCAGTGTCACTGGCCTTCATTTTTATTAGTGCAATGATAGCAGGGGATATCACTCCCAATGAAAATGAAATGGAAGTAGTTGTGTCTGGTGTCTGGGTTTTAGCCACAGTTTGGCGCAGCAGTCAAGGTCAGCTCAAGACTTGTGTTCTGCTTCTTAGAAGTGGTATGTCCTTGATTTTGAGTCTTCCTTCATGGTTTAATGCTTCTCACAGTGTTATGTTGTGGTTCTGCTGTATGAGGAGCATAAATGCTGCTCTTTGGAGACCTTTTGTTGAGGATTGGTTTCCTTACTGCAGTGGTGCTGTTTGCAGGCAGAATTTATCAGTATTCATTATCCTGGTTTTTCCAGACAGACATAAGTAGTTGGTAATTGGTAAGCAGTGACCACTTAGGGAGGTATGTTACTGGTACTACTTGCCTGGGTATTGGGAAGGCTAGTGACGGTTGTGTTGTCAAGTTGTACTCCTCTTACCAAAGATGCTTTTTTTTTTTTTTTTTTTTTTTTTTTTTGCCTCACCCACATGTGGACCACTGGTATTCTCTCCACAAAACACAATCTCTCCTTGTTACACATAACTCTTGACAAGACTTAGCTCATTCTTCATACTTAGATTTTCCTGTGGTGAGCACTGCCTTTTGGCAGATGGTAGTCGGTAGGAACCAGGAGAGATTGAGTGTAGAATGGAAAAAGGTGAGGGCAAATGACATATGGGGAGTCAGGCAGGAATGGGATGTATTTAGGGAAGCAGTGATGGCTTGCACAAAAGATGCTTGTGGCATGAGAAAGGTGGGAGGTGGGCAAATTAGAAAGGGTAGTGAGTGTCGGATGAAGGAGTAAAATTGTTAGTAAAAGAGAAGAGAGAGGTGTTTGGATGATTTTTGCAGGGAAGTTGTGCGAATGACTAGGATATGTATAAAAGAAAGGGGCAGGAGGTCAAGAGAAAGGTGAAAGGGGTGAAAAAGAGGGTAAATGAGAGTTGGGGTGAGAGAGTATCATTAAACTTTAGGGAGAATAAAAAGATGTTTTGGAAGGAGGTAAATAAAGTGCGTAAGATGAGAGAACAAATGGGAACATTGGTGAAAGGGGCTAATGGGGAGGTAATAACAAGTAGTGGTGAAGTGAGAGGAGATGGAGTGAGTATTTGGAATGTCTGTTGAATGTGTTTGATGATTGAATGGCAGATATAGGGTGTTTTGGTCGAGGTGGTGTGCGAAGTGAGAGGGTCAGGAAGAATGGTTTGGTGAACAGAGAAGAGGTATTGAAAGCATTGCGGAAGATGAAAGCCAGTAAGGCGGCGGGATTGGATGGTATTGCAGTGGAATTTATTAAAAAAGGGGGTAAGTGTGTTGTTGACTGGTTGGTAAGGATATTCAGTTCATGGTGAAGTGCTTGAGGATTGGCAGAATGGATGCATAGTGCCATTGTACAAAGGCAAAGGGGATAAAAGTGAGTGTTCAAATTACAGAGGTATAAGTTTGTTGAGTATTCCTGGGAAACTATATGGGAGGGTATTGATTGAGAGGGTAAAGGCATGTACAGAGCTTCAGATTGGGGAAGAGCAGTGTGATTTCAGAAGTGGTAGAGGATGTGTGGATCAGGTGTTTTCTTTGAAAAATGTATGTGAGAACTACTTAGAAAAACAGATGGATTTGCATGTAGCATTTATGGATCTGGAGAAGGCATATGATAGAGTTGATAGAGATGCTTTGTGGAAGGTATTAAGAGTATATGGTGTGGGAGGTAAGTTAATAGAAGCAGTGAACAGTTTTTATCAAGGATGTAAGGCGTGTGTACGAGTTGGAGGAGAGGAAAGTAATTGGTTCCCAGTGAATGTCAGTTTGCGGCAGGGTTTTGTGATGTCTCCGTGGATGTGTATTTGTTTATGGATGGGATTGTCAGGGAGGTGAATGCAAGAGTTTTGAAGAGAGGGGCAAGTATGCAAACATTGTGGATGAGAGGGCTTGGGAAGTGAGTCAGTTGTTGATTGCTGATGATACTGCACTGGTGGCTGATTTGGGTGAGAAACTGCAGAAGTTGGTGACTGAGTTTAGTAAAAAGCGTGAAAGAAGAAAGCACAGAGTAAATATGAATAAGAGCAAGGTTATGTTCAGTAGGGTTGAGGGACAAGTTAATCGGTAGGTAAGTTTGAATGGAGAAAAACTGGAGGAAGTGAAGTGTTTTAGATATCTGGGAATGGAGTTAGCAGCAGATGGAACCCTGGTAGCGGAAGTGAGTCACAGGGTGGGGGAGGAGGCAAAGGTTTTGGGAGCATTAAAGAATGTGTGGAAGGCGAAAACGTTATCTCGGAGAGCAAAAATGGGTATGTTTGAAGGAATGGTGGTTCCAACAATGTTATATGGTTGCGAGGCATGGGCTATAGATAAGGTTGTGCGGAGGAGGGTGGACGTGTTGGAAAGGAAATGTTTGAGGACAATATGTGGTGTGAGGTGGTTTGACCGAGTAAGCAGTGAAAGGGTAAGAGAGATGTGTGGTAATATAAAGAGTGTGGTTGAGAGAGCAGAAGAGGATGTATTGAAATGGTTTGATCACATGGAGAGAATGAGTGAGGAAAGATGGACAAAGAGGATATATGTGTCAGAGGAGAAGGGATGAAGTGAAAAAGATTTTGAGTGATCAGGGCTGGAACATATAGGAGGGTGAAAGGTGTGCAAGGAATAGAGTGAATTGGAACAATGTGTATACCAGGGTCGACATGCTGTCAATGGATTGAACCAAGGCATGTGAAGCATCTGGGGTAAACCATAGAAAGTTTTGTGGGGCCTGGATGTGGAAAGGGAGCTGTGGTTTTGGTGCATTACACATGACAGCTAGAGACTGTGAACAAATGTGTGGGGGGAGGGGATGTGCTGTTTGATGTGTGGCAGGATGGCGACAGGAATGGATGAAGGCAGTAAGTATGAATGTGTATATGTCTGTGTATGTATACGTTGAAATGTATAGGTGTGCATATGGGGGCGTTTATGTATATGCATTTTTTCATCTGTTTACCTTGTGTCAACTTGCTAACACGGGAGACAGCGACCAAGTATAATAATGTATAAAGTTGGTTGGAACGTTAGACATGAGCATTAGGTAGAAACATTACATGGAGGCCTAGGTAGGAGTAGATTGGAACATTAAGCAGACACATTACATAGAAATATCCTGTAGAAAAATTATTTAGAATTGCTTTCTGCAATGCAGTTCACCAGTTATGGAGTCTCTTCTTGCCAGTGGCCACCTATTGAGGAAGTTGGGTGCCAGAGACAGATAGATGGATAGATATACATAAATCCAACCTTCACTTTTCCATAATTGTCATGTTTAGGGGATGGCACGTTTGTAGTTTTTTAAAGTATTGCATGCTTTGGTAGGTATGTTTCATGGGGTTAAGTTTTTCCCAAGCATTTTGTCTTTCATCAGGGTTTCCTGTTGTTGATTTCATGGCCCATTATATCAAGGTGTAATGCCAGTTTGCTTTGTTTTTGCTGGTGCTTTTTGTATTTACAACACTAACCTACTCTTTTCCTGAACACTACAAGGTTTAAAGGATAAAAAAAAATTGTTTTACATGTGTTTATGCATATAAGATATGACAAAATGGAGTCACAGGCAGTGCAACGACCATAAATATCTAACTCTATCAATTTATAAAACATTCTTCTGTACAATACACTAGTCTCAAACAAGAAGGAAACAAGTCCGTGAAATAATATATAATTATATACTCTTTAATTTTACTTTGGGAGAAGGACTTGCCCTAAATGCTTGAGAATAAATAAAGCAACCATGGAGCCCTCCTGTACAGTGTAATGTCTATCATGTTCGTTCATTCAGACGCTTAAATTAAAAGAATGAAATTTTAATAACTAAAGATTAAATTTGTGTATTGTGTACCTCAAAAAAAAATCAGTATTTCTGAATGAATTGTGTTGCATTACGAACTAAACACCCTTCAAACAAAGTCAGTACCATAAAGCTGTATAACTGTATTTAGGAACAACTGAGAGTGCATATTTGAAAGTTCAAATCAAAATACCATGACCTCCATTCAACATATTCCAGCTGCTTTTCACAACTTTGCCTTTCATAACTTCCATTAACACTCTTATTCGCCATTTTGAATTGTGGCCAACATGGTAGAAAATAAGTTTTATTATTCATATAGAAAAAGTATATCTATGAGGGTTAACACACTGTCATGATTGCACAAGATTTTAAGATTACTTCATGTTAATGAGATCCATATTTAAAAATATTCAAGCACCACTCCCTTGGTAAATCTACCCTAGCCTGACAAAGATGCTTCATTAATATGGTAGATGGTAAATCATCCAATATATCATATTCTGCCATTAACACTGGCATGTACATTCATGATCACTTTTACAAAATCTCTACATTCAAAATCTAACCTTTGAAAATGTGAAAAATACCTTAAACCTACATAACGGCAGTGCAGAAACGTCACAGTCAGGGTATTACCTCAAAATTAGACATTTTTTGTATGTACTTCCCATCTTAAGTACTAATCTTTATTTACAATAGATACCAATATCTGACTTTAATAAGTGGAAGGACACCGAGTTAATTCAGAGAGGACTGGAAAAAGATCTGATAAAGAGCAAAGCCTTGATGATTAACATGTAAACCAACATGAATACAATAACCCAAACATATGATTAAATTTATCACATTTGTCTTGCTCTTCTTAAAGCATCTTAATTATATTAGTAAGTTTTGTACTAATTAAGTTTCTTTTCTGTCACCCCTCATGGACTCAATCTTGGCACAGATTTTAAGAGCAGGTCCAAGTTTCATAGACATGGCTGACATTAGATGGTCAGCTTTTAAAAGCATCAATGCCTGGCCATCAATCTCCTGAAGTGCAAAATCTTCTGCATATTCTTTACAGCCTGGAAGGTTCTGTATGAAGTCGACCACATCTTTTACCTAGAAAAATTAAAGAAAGATGTTAAAACTTTTTTGAACCTTAAATCTCGCTAAGAATCCCATAGTCTTTTTCCCCTGTGCTTACAAGAATAACATGCCATGATAAGATAGCATCTGGAACTGACAAACAAACTATCATTTGCACTCATCCAGTCTCAAACTGTTATGCATTGTATAATGGACCAGACTGTGCCATCCAGAACCCAAGCCCCACAGGCTACTTCATCAATTACCTAGACTGCCTCATATACCCTACTTTTCCTTGTTTACAGTACACTGTTCTCATAAACATTCTTTATCCTTGCTCAATCAGGTTCTAATACAGAAAAATCTTAATTCATCCTCTCCACATACTTACACCTTTTCAGTATAACCAGGTTAGCCCTATGAATCGAACGCTCACTACCTCACCTAATGTCGTTTCTTACAAGATCAACATGCTACACACCTCGTGATGTACTAAGACACTTTATTTCTAGCACATCCACACTCCCCCTTTGTCTTAAGGTATTCAACTTCCAGAACATCCATCCTCTTCCTTTAACCCTTTGGACATCTTGTGCAATTGCAGCTAAATGAATATCCAGTAATATTAAATGCTGTGTTTGAGTTTTCTTTACAATCGTGAAAAAGTATGTCCTCTACTGAAGTGTTTAATGACACCCCTCAAGGGTGTGAAATATATGCAACACCAAATTTACTGCCAACAATGCACAAGGGAGGGAATATGACACCAAGACCATCCAAAGCTATTCTCCATTTTCAAGCAATATGTTATGTAAATGTGTTTTCTATTTATGTATCACAGTACTGTGCTAGAATACTGATACTGTACGATATAGTTTTTCTATTATGGCCATCCCTTAGAAGGAAGTTCTCCTAGATGTAAATTTAATAAAGTTTATTTTGTCTGTATTTCATAAGTGTGGTGTAATAAAATGGCATAACTGTACTTTACATACTTATTTACCCAACATTAAGCTAAATCATACCAACATGGTTAAGTCAATGTTTTCCATGAAGTGAAAAACTGTATATGTATATTTATAATGACTATTTATCATACTTGATCGCCATTTCTTGCATTAGCAAGGTAGTGCTAAGAATCAGACAAAGAATGCCATCCAGTCACACACACAGAGGACTGAGCCTTTGACTGGGCCCACTTCTCTGTTCCTTCTTTTGAAAAATTAAAAATAAGGGGAGGATTTCCACCACCCCCCAGCTCCCTCCCCTTTTAGTCAGTCCACTCCCTCATACCTAAAACATTTCTTTTTCTCCATTTAAACTTACATCCCAACTACCTTGTCTCTCAACCTTCTCCTTTCACACACTTTTCCAAATTCAGTCAGCCATTTTTGCAGAGTCTCACTAGAATCAGCCATCAATGCTGTATCATCAGCAAACATCAACTGACTCACTTCCAAGACCCCTCTCATCCCAAATAGACAGCATACTCACCCCTCTCTCCAGAACTTGCATGTACCTCTCTCACTACCACATCCAAAAACAAATTAAACAGCCATGGTGACATCACACATCCTTACTGCAGACTGACCTTCGCTGTGAACTAATTACTCTCCTCTCTTCCTACTTGTACACATGCCTTACACCCTTAATGAAAACTCACTGCTTCTAGCAGCTTACCTTCCACAAAGCATCTCTATCAACCCTATCATTTACCTTCTCCAGATCCATTAATGCCACATACAAATCCATCTATTTTTCTATATCTCACATTCTTCAAAACAAACACCTGATCCACACATCCTCAACCACTTCCAAAACCACACTGCTCCTCCTCAATCTGATGCTGTGTATATGCCTTCATCCTCACCATCAATAGCCTCCCATATAATTTTCCAGATATACTCCACAAATTTATGCAAGGGCCATGAAACAAATGTCCATAAACAGATCCTTCTCAGATTCACCTTAACTAGGTGCCACTTGCATACAGTAACTTCCATTTACCCAAATCAACCATAACACCTGGCATTGCTAGACTCCGCCAGTTTATATTTCACCACGTGAAAAGTCACCTCTGGTGAGGTTGTATCAAGGTACAATCTCATCAAAGAGCTTCTCATTCCAAAGGAGTCCATCCTTTCCTGTAATGGACTCCAGCACAACCTAGAGGCTGAAGGAGCCCCTGGAGAAGGGGTCCTGGGTTTACAGAACAATAACAACAATAACCCCTTGAAATATGGGAGAAAGAATAATGTACATGTATTCTCTTCATGTCCTGTATTACTTTCCAAAAGAAGGAACAGAGCAAGGTGACATGTAAGAAAATTTCCCTTTAAGACTGTCATCGGTTCTTGATGCTACTTCACTCCAGTGGGAAATGGCAAGCATGTATTTAAAAAGAATAATAATAATGATCTGTAACACCTTCCATAAAGCATCTAGGTTAACCCTATCATGAGCTTCTAATCCATAAGTGTTACATATTAGTTACTAAATTTCTTCAAGTTTTTCTAAACATTCTTTAAAGCAAACGTTTCCTCTTACTCAATCTCTATTGGTATCTCTGTGAACTGGTCACTTTTCTATGCTCAACCCACTTAGCCACTTCTTTCTCAGGTATATTATTTCCTTTCTTAGACCCACCACCAAGTCTCACTCTCACCTTCGCCAAAAAATGATCAGATATTCCATCTCCCACCCCTTTCAGCATGATAACACCTACTAACTTCTAATTGCACATATATTAATCACAGACAATGATTAACCCAAACCCCATTCACCCATGCATGCTTTACATGCATTTTTTCTTATGCATTGCTGATCACCTTTCCTTTTTTGACAGACAACATAACAGTTTTCTCCATTTTCATTCCCAGCAGAGACCTCCATAGCCCACAGTTATGTCATACCCATGTTGCCGCTTCATCGGCCCCTGCATCCAAAACACTCGATAACTTCTTCCCTAAGTGCACTGATTTCTTCTCCAATCCTCTTACTGTCTGTTGCTGCAGCACATGTGATCAACACATACAATCTCCTTTCATAGTGACCCACTTTAATCTTCAACCCATTTCCTTGCAGTCCTTGACAAAGTCCGAGAGATCAGAAGAGCCTCCCCTTCCTTAGCTCTTGTCCTGTCACACACTCTAAAACTTCATTACTCTACTATCTTACCATCACCATCCACATTCAGAAACCCCAGAAAAAAATTACATTGCTTCTTCCTTTGTTCCTTTTGTTTACCTTCTACAGCATACCTGAGTATGTGGGTAGTACATTTTCTCCCCTACCATTAAAGATAATAAAACAAATTATTACGATGATGTCTTACCGTCCACTTAAGGATGTCTACTCTCTGAGTTTTGGATGGAGATTCAACAGTTGCTGTTCCATCACCTTCCACATTTGCCCCATCAACTTCCATTTCTGATGCCTCTGCTTCTTGAAGTTCAGGTGCCATTAACTGGGGAGCACCATCAGTTTCTTCCATGCCACCATCCTCACGTATTCGTTTACTGGGTGACTCCTCTGGATTTTTGAAGAGGCCAATTCTTTTTGAACACCCAACATTGTACCTGCGAGAGTCAATTTATCAGGCCAAAATACATTTTGTTTCAAAATCTGAATATACCACAAAAAGAAGCTCATACATGATATGATAATGTAAATTATTTTATATTACTTCCTCTGACTAACAAGTACCAAAAACTTAAACCACAATTTTTTTTAATACATATAATCATTTGAATACTTAATAACCAGACATAATAACCCCAATCAATATGGAAATTCCAAGAATTCTATTTAGCATGAAGAATGATGAGGTTTTCAAGGAAATCTGTTTCCATAAAATTACAAAAAATGGCTTATTTTTCAGGCCAAAGAACTTTTTGTTTCATAACTGTAATATAATATCGTGAGAGGCTTTTATAATTGAAATGATAATGTAAATTATATCATAATGCTTCTTTAGCTCATAAATACCAAATAAAGATGAAACATCAAGAATAGGGCCTATACTGAGGTTTAATTTAGAAGCAAATTTATTCAAAAAAGAAAAATAGCAAAAAAATCGATTGAAAAAAATGTAAAAATCTCGTAATGCTTCCTCTGAACAAAATATATCAAATGAATATATAAAGCAGCATGAGAAATTGGCCTGATAGTGAGTTTCTGAAGGAAATCTATTTTCCAAAAGAAAAATGGCAAAAAAATGCACAAGTGACAGTTGAAGGTAGTTTTCAGGCGAAAATTCTGTTTCAAACCTGAAATATAAAGAAATGCTTTCATACTTGAAAGAGCAATGTTAGATACCTCATTATGTTTCCCTTTGCTGACAAGTGCAGAAAAATGGTGGAATAATTATGAAAAATCTTACACGTAATCTTTCAAATCCTTAATACATACTGAAGCAAACAAAATATTTCTTACTTCCTATACAAATTGATGGTATACCTTTTAGCACATGATGTACTGCAAAACCTCTTAGATCTCTTAAATTTGGAGCGTAAATCAGTCTTGCCACAAAATTCACATTTAGCAGTGTCTCCCTTTGGTGAAGTTGAGGTTTGTTCAGCAGTCTTCTTTCCTATAAATAAAGAAAACATATGTCCATGAGCTGTTTTCCTACTTCTCCAATACCAAAATTCTAAAAACATTTAGGGTGAACAAGCTCATACAAAAATATATATATTGAAATATTAAACAAAACTGAACATACTTATTCATATATGATATGGGACAGAGTCCACCATAAGCCCAATGAACTTACTGAATTTAACCCATTCAAAACGGGCAACACCTAAAATAACTCATGTTAACTGCTGGGTGCTGCCAGATATGGCAACATTTGGATATTATGCCAGATAAAGGGCTAATTGCTTATTGCATATACTAGTCAGATGCCAGCAAAATGTTGGAAGGGAGAGTGCAATGCACTCTCTGCTGTTCACTCTTTGGCCCCTGGCCACTGCTAGACACAGAGTATACCAAGTTTTCCCCTCTCTACATACTTTTTTCTTTTACTTTCATTGTGCTAAAAAGTGAGGGTCCTTTAGTATTTCCATTAGTACAAATGAAAGTATAAAAAAATGGAAAGGGAAAAACTCAAAAGTACATTCATGCATCTGGGATTGCTAATGGAAATGCCCCTCCAAGTACACTTTAACCCTTCCATAAAGTCATAAGAGCTACGAGAAAAAAAATTCCTTCCCTCCAGTTTTTACTTTTCCAAACAAAGGAACAGAGAAAAGGGCTAACCCCTCAAAAGCTTGGTTCTCTCTTCTTGATGCTACATCAGTAAAGTGGGAAAAGGCAAATATGTATGAAAAAAAAATTATATATATATATATATATATATATATATATATATATATATATATATATATATATTATATTATATATATATATATATATATATATATATATATATATATATATATATATTATATTATATATATATATATATATATATATATATATATATATATATAGGAAGAGAGGAAAGTGATTGGTTCTCAGTGAATGTAGGTTTGCGGCAGGGGTGTGTGATGTCTCCATGGTTGTTTAATTTGTTTATGGATGGGGTTGTAAGGGAGGTAAATGCAAGAGTCCTGGAAAGAGGGGCAAGTATGAAGTCTGTTGGGGATGAGAGAGCTTGGGAAGTGAGTCAGTTGTTGTTCGCTGATGATACAGCGCTGGTGGCTGATTCATGTGAGAAACTGCAGAAGCTGGTGACTGAGTTTGGTAAAGTGTGTGGAAGAAGAAAGTTGAGAGTAAATGTGAATAAGAGCAAGGTTATTAGGTACAGTAGGGGTGAGGGTCAAGTCAATTGGGAGGTGAGTTTGAATGGAGAAAAACTGGAGGAAGTGAAGTGTTTTAGATATCTGGGAGTGGATCTGTCAGCGGATGGAACCATGGAAGCGGAAGTGGATCATAGGGTGGGGGAGGGGGCGAAAATTTTGGGAGCCTTGAAAAATGTGTGGAAGTCGAGAACACTATCTCGGAAAGCAAAAATGGGTATGTTTGAGGGAATAGTGGTTCCAACAATGTTGTATGGTTGCGAGGCGTGGGCTATGGATAGAGATGTGCGCAGGAGGATGGATGTGCTGGAAATGAGATGTTTGAGGACAATGTGTGGTGTGAGGTGGTTTGATCGAGTAAGTAACGTAAGGGTAAGAGAGATGTGTGGAAATAAAAAGAGCGTGGTTGAGAGAGCAGAAGAGGGTGTTTTGAAATGGTTTGGGCACATGGAGAGAATGAGTGAGGAGAGATTGACCAAGAGGATATATGTGTCGGAGGTGGAGGGAACGAGGAGAAGAGGGAGACCAAATTGGAGGTGGAAAGATG
Organism: Panulirus ornatus; assembly: GCF_036320965.1. Lineage (NCBI taxonomy): Eukaryota > Metazoa > Arthropoda > Malacostraca > Decapoda > Palinuridae > Panulirus > Panulirus ornatus. The sequence goes on along the minus strand of NC_092227.1, from coordinate 11,346,851 downwards.
GAGTGAAAAAGATTTTGTGTGATCGGGGCCTGAACATGCAGGAGGGTGAAAGGAGGGCAAGAAATAGAGTGAATTGGAGTCATGTGGTATACAGGGGTTGACGTGCTGTCAGTGGATTGAAGCAAGGCATGTGAAGCGTCTGGGGTAAACCATGGAAAGCTGTGTAGGTATGTATATTTGCGTGTGTGGACGTGTGTATGTACATGTGTATGGGGGGGGGGGGGTTGGGCCATTTCTTTCGTCTGTTTCCTTGCGCTACCTCGCAAACGCGGGAGACAGCGACAAAGTATAAAAAAAAAAAAAAAAAAAAAAAAAAAAAAAAAATATATATATATATATATATATATATATATATATATATATATGTCCTCTGTTCTTAACGCTACCTCGCTATCGCGGGAAATGGCGAATAGTATGAAAAGAAAAAAAAGATATATATATATATATATATATATATATATATATATATATATATATATATATATATATATATATATATATATATATCTTTTTTTTCTTTTCATACTATTTGCCATTTCCCGTGATAGCGAGGTAGCGTTAAGAACAGAGGACTGGGCCTTTGAGGGAATATCCTCACCTGGCCCCCTTCTCTGTTCCTTCTTTTGGAAAATTAAAAAAAACGAGAGGGGAGGATTTCCAGCCCCCCTGCTCCCTTCCCTTTTAGTCGCCTTCTACGACACGCAGGGAATACGTGGGAAGTATTCTTTCTCCCCTATCCCCAGGGATAATATATATATATATATATATATATATGGGTGTGCATGGGTATATAATTATGTGTCTGTGTGTGTATATATATGTGTACATTGAGATGTATAGGTATGTATATTTGAGTGGGTGGACGTGTATGTATATACATGTGTATGGGGGTGGGTTGGGCCATTTCTTTCGTCTGTTTCCTTGCGCTACCTCGCAAACACGGGAGACAGCAACAAAGCAAGCAAAAAAAAAAAATATATATATATATATATATATATATATATATATATATATATATCGTAGAAGGCGACTAAAAGGGGAGGGAGCGGGGGGCTAGAAATCCTCCCCTCTCAATTTTTTTTAATTTTCCAAAAGAAGGAACAGAGAAGGGGGCCAGGTGAGGATATTCCCTCAGTGGCCCAGTTCTCTGTTCTTAACGCTACCTCGCTAACGCGGGAAATGGCGAATAGTTTGAAAAAAAAAAAATATATATATATATATATATATATATATATATATATATATATACCTACCTAATAAGAGCAAGGTTATTAGGTACAGTAGGGTTGAGGGTTAAGTCAATTGGGAGGTAAGTTTGAATGGAGCAAAACTGGAGGAAGTAAAGTGTTTTAGATATCTGGGAGTGGATCTGGCAGCGGATGGAACCATGGAAGCGGAAGTGGATCATAGGGTGGGGGAGGGGGCGAAAATCCTGGGAGCCTTGAAGAATGTGTGGAAGTCGAGAACATTATCTCGGAAAGCAAAAATGGGTATGTTTGAAGGAATAGTGGTTCCAACAATGTTGTATGGTTGCGAGGCGTGGGCTATGGATAGAGTTGTGCGCAGGAGGATGGATGTGCTGGAAATGAGATGTTTGAGGACAATGTGTGGTGTGAGGTGGTTTGATCGAGTAAGTAATGTAAGGGTAAGAGAGATGTGTGGAAATAAAAAGAGCGTGGTTGAGAGAGCAGAAGAGGGTGTTTTGAAATGGTTTGGGCACATGGAGAGAATGAGTGAGGAAAGATTGACCAAGAGGATATATGTGTCGGAGGTGGAGGGAACGAGGAGAAGTGGGAGACCAAATTGGAGGTGGAAAGATGGAGTGAAAAAGATTTTGTGTGATCGGGGCCTGAACATGCAGGAGGGTGAAAGGAGGGCAAGGAATAGAGTGAATTGGATTGATGTGGTATACCGGGGTTGACATGCTGTCAGTGGATTGAATCAGGGCATGTGAAGCGTATGGGGTAAACCATGGAAAGCTGTGTAGGTATGTATATTTGCGTGTGTGGACGTGTGTTGGAACCACTATTCCTTCAAACATACCCATTTTTGCTTTCCGAGATAATGTTCTCGACTTCCACACACACACACACACACACACACACACACACACACATATATATATATATATATATATATATATATATATATATATATATATATATATATAGGGGATACAGGAGAAAGAATACTTCACATGTATTCCTGCATATTGTAGAAGGTGACAAAAGGGGGCTGGAAACCCACCCCCTTGTATCTATATTTCTAAAAGGGGAAACAGGAGTCATGCCAGGAGTGCTCATCCTCCTCGAAGACTCAGATTGGGGTGTCTAAATGTGACTGGATGTAACCAAGAATAGAAAAAGGGATGGATAGGTAGTATGTGATAGCATGTAAGAAAGTAAATTCTAGATTAATGTGGGTAAAACTGAAAGTGGATGGAGAGAGATGGGTTATTATTGGTCCCTATGCACCTGGTCATGAGAAGAAAGATCATGAGAAGCAAGTGTTTTGGGAGCAGCTGAGTGAGTGTATTAGCAGCTTTGATGCACAAGACCGGGTTATAGTGATGGGTAATTTGAATGCAAAGGTGAGTAATGTGGTAGTTGAGGGTATAGTTGGTGTACATGGGGTGTTCAGTGTTGTAAATGGAAATGGTGAAGAGCTTGTAGATTTGTGTGCTGAAAAAGGACTGGTGATTGGGAATACCTGGTCTAAAAAGAGAGATATACATAAGTATACGAATGTAAGTAGGAGAGATGGCCAGAGAGTGTTACTGGATTACATGTTAATTGATAGGTGCATGAAAGAGAGACTTTTGGATGTTAATGTGCAGAGAGGGACAACTGGAGGGATGTCTCATCATTATCTTGTGGAGGTGAAGGTGAAGATTTGCAGAGGTTTTCAGAAAAGACGAGAGAATGTTGGGGTGAAGAGAGTGGTGAAAGTAGCTTGGAAAGAAGACTTGTGTGAGGAAGTAACAGGAGAGATTGAGAACAGAATGGAAAAAGTTGAGAGCAAATGACATAAGGGGAGTGGGGGAGGAATGTGATGTATTTAAGGAAGTAGTGATGGCTTGCGTAAAACATGCCTGTGGCATGAGAAAGGTGGAAGGTGGGCAGATTGGAAAGGGTAGTGAGTGGTGGGATGAAGAGGCAAGATTGTTAGTGAAATAGAAGAAAGAGGTGTTTATACAATTTTTGCAAGTAGTGCAAATGATTGGGAGATGTATAAAAGAAAGAGGCAGGAGGTCAAAAGAAAGGTGCAAGAGGTGAAAAAGAGGGCAAATGAGAGCTGGGGTGAGAGAGTCTCATTAAATTTTGGAAAAAAAAAAAAAGATGTTTTGTAAGGCAGTAAATGAAGTGTGTAAGACAAGAGAAGAAATGGGAACTTCAGTGAAGGGGCAAATGGGGAGGTAATAACAAGTAGTGATGAAGTGAGAAGGAAGTGGAGTGAATGTTTTTGGAATATTGTTGAATGTGTTTGATGATAAACTGGCAGATATAGTCCTCTCAACAACCTCAGACTTTACTCCCAAGACATTCCCAAACCACTCTTCCCCTTTACCCTTGAGCTTCATTTCACTCAGAGCCAAAGCATCCAGGTTCCTTTCCTCAAACATACTACCTGTCTCTCCTTTTTTCTTATCTTGGCTACATCCACACACATTTAGACACCCCAACCTGAGCCTTTGAGGAGGATGAGCACTCTATGCATGACTCCTTCTGTTTCCCCTTTTAGAAAGTCAAAATAAAAGGAGGGGTGGGTTTCTAGCCCCCTGCTCCTGTCCCCTTTAGTCACCTTCTGCAACAGGCGGGGAATAAGTGAGAAGTAATCTTTCTCCCCTATCCCAATGCGGCAGGTTTGGATGGTATTGTAGTGGAATTTATTAAAAAAGGGGGTGACTGTGTTGTCAACTGATTGGTAAGGATATTCAATGTATGTATGGTTAATGTTCAAGTGCCTGAGGATTGGCAAAAGACACAGTGCCATTGTACAAAGGGACAGGGGATAAAATTGAGGGTTCAAATTACTGAGGTATAAGTTTGTTGGATATTCCTGGGAAATTATATGTGAGGGTATTGATTGAGAGGGTAGAAGCATGTACAGGCATCAGATTGGGGAAGGGCAGTGTGGTTTCAGAAGTCGTAAAGGAAGTGTAGATCAGGTGTTTGCTTTGAAGGACGTATGTGAGAAATACTTAGAAAAACAAATGGATTTGTATGTAGCATTTATGGATCTGGAGAAGGTAGATAATACAGTTGATAGAGATGCTTTGTGGAAGGTATTAAGAGTATATGGTTTGGGAGGTAAGTTGCTAGAAGCAGTGAAAAGTTTTTATCAAGGATGTAAGGCATGCGTGAGAGTAGGAAGAGAGGAAAGTGATTGGTTCCCAGTGAATGTCAGTTTGCAGTAGGGGTACGATATGTCTCTACGGTTGTTTAATTTGTTTATGGATGGGGTTGTAAGGGAGGTGAATGGAAGAATTTTGGAGAGAGGGGCAAGTATGCAGGCTGTTGCGGCTGAGAGGGCTTGGGAAGTGAGTCAGTTGTTGTTCGCTGATGATACAGCACTGGTGGCTGATTCAGGTGAGAAACTGCAGAAGTTGGTGACTTAGTTTGGTAAAGTGTGTGAAAGAAGAAAGCTGAGAGTAAATGTGAATAAGAGCAAGGTTATTTGGTTCAGTAGGGTCGAGGGACAAGTTGATATGGAGGTAAGTTAAAATGGAGAAAAACCGGAGGAAGTGAAGTGTTTTAGATATCTGGGAGTGGATTTTTGCAGCAGACTGAACCATGGAAGTGGAAGTGAGTCACAGGGTGGGGGAGGGGGCGAAGGTTCTGGGAGTGTTGAAGAATGTGTGGAAGGCGAGAACGTTATCTCGGAGAGCAAAAATGGGTGTTTGAAGGAATAGTGGTTGTAACAATGTTATATGGTTGCAAGGCACGAGCTATAGATAGGGTAGTGCTGAGGAGGGTGGATATGTTGGAAATGAAATATCTAAAACATTTCACTTCCTCCAGTTTTTCTCCATTCAGACTCATCTCCCAAATGACTTGTCACTCAACCCTACTGAACCTAATAAACTTGCTTTAATTCACATTTACTCTCAGCTTCCTTCTTTCACACACTTTACCAAACTCAGTCACCAGCTTCTGCAGTTTCTCACCCAAATCAGCCACCAGCACAGTATCATCAGCGAACAACAACTGACTCATTTTCCAAGCCCTCTCATCCACAACAGACTGCATACTTGCCCCTCTCTCCAAAACTCTTGCATTCACCTCTCACCACCCCATCCATAAACAAATTAAACAACCATGAAGACATCACGCACCCCTGCCGCAGACCGACATTCACTGAGAACCAATCACTTTCCTCTCTTCCTACTCATATACATGCCTTCCATCCTTGATAAAAACTTTTCCCTGCCTCTAGCAAACTGACTCACACCCCATATACTCTTAATACCTTCCACAGAGTATCTCTATCAACTCTATTATATGCCTTCTCCAGATCCATAAATGCTACATACAAATCACTTTGTTTTTCTAAGTATTTCTCACATACATTTTTCAAAGCAAACACCTGATCCACACTCTACCACTTCTGAAACCACACTGCGCTGAAGAATGTGTGGCAGGCGAGAACATTATCTCGGAGCAAAAATGGGTATGTCTGAAGGAATAGTAGTTCCAACAATGTTATATGCGATGTAGAAGGCGACTAAAAGGGGAGGGAGCGGGGGGCTAGAAATCCTCCCCTCTCAATTTTTTTTAATTTTCCAAAAGAAGGAACAGAGAAGGGGGCCAGGTGAGGATATTCCCTCAGTGGCCCAGTTCTCTGTTCTTAACGCTACCTCGCTAACGCGGGAAATGGCGAATAGTTTGAAAAAAAAAAAATATATATATATATATATATATATATATATACCTACCTAATAAGAGCAAGGTTATTAGGTACAGTAGGGTTGAGGGTTAAGTCAATTGGGAGGTAAGTTTGAATGGAGCAAAACTGGAGGAAGTAAAGTGTTTTAGATATCTGGGAGTGGATCTGGCAGCGGATGGAACCATGGAAGCGGAAGTGGATCATAGGGTGGGGGAGGGGGCGAAAATCCTGGGAGCCTTGAAGAATGTGTGGAAGTCGAGAACATTATCTCGGAAAGCAAAAATGGGTATGTTTGAAGGAATAGTGGTTCCAACAATGTTGTATGGTTGCGAGGCGTGGGCTATGGATAGAGTTGTGCGCAGGAGGATGGATGTGCTGGAAATGAGATGTTTGAGGACAATGTGTGGTGTGAGGTGGTTTGATCGAGTAAGTAATGTAAGGGTAAGAGAGATGTGTGGAAATAAAAAGAGCGTGGTTGAGAGAGCAGAAGAGGGTGTTTTGAAATGGTTTGGGCACATGGAGAGAATGAGTGAGGAAAGATTGACCAAGAGGATATATGTGTCGGAGGTGGAGGGAACGAGGAGAAGTGGGAGACCAAATTGGAGGTGGAAAGATGGAGTGAAAAAGATTTTGTGTGATCGGGGCCTGAACATGCAGGAGGGTGAAAGGAGGGCAAGGAATAGAGTGAATTGGATCGATGTGGTATACCGGGGTTGACATGCTGTCAGTGGATTGAATCAGGGCATGTGAAGCGTATGGGGTAAACCATGGAAAGCTGTGTAGGTATGTATATTTGCGTGTGTGGACGTGTGTTGGAACCACTATTCCTTCAAACATACCCATTTTTGCTTTCCGAGATAATGTTCTCGACTTACACACACACACACACACACACACACACACACACATATATATATATATATATATATATATATATATATATATATATATATATATATATATATATATATAGGGGATACAGGAGAAAGAATACTTCACATGTATTCCTGCATATTGTAGAAGGTGACAAAAGGGGGCTGGAAACCCACCCCCTTGTATCTATATTTCTAAAAGGGGAAACAGGAGTCATGCCAGGAGTGCTCATACTCCTCGAAGACTCAGATTGGGGTGTCTAAATGTGACTGGATGTAACCAAGAATAGAAAAAGGGATGGATAGGTAGTATGTGATAGCATGTAAGAAAGTAAATTCTAGATTAATGTGGGTAAAACTGAAAGTGGATGGAGAGAGATGGGTTATTATTGGTCCCTATGCACCTGGTCATGAGAAGAAAGATCATGAGAAGCAAGTGTTTTGGGAGCAGCTGAGTGAGTGTATTAGCAGCTTTGATGCACAAGACCGGGTTATAGTGATGGGTAATTTGAATGCAAAGGTGAGTAATGTGGTAGTTGAGGGTATAGTTGGTGTACATGGGGTGTTCAGTGTTGTAAATGGAAATGGTGAAGAGCTTGTAGATTTGTGTGCTGAAAAAGGACTGGTGATTGGGAATACCTGGTCTAAAAAGAGAGATATACATAAGTATACGAATGTAAGTAGGAGAGATGGCCAGAGAGTGTTACTGGATTACATGTTAATTGATAGGTGCATGAAAGAGAGACTTTTGGATGTTAATGTGCAGAGAGGGACAACTGGAGGGATGTCTCATCATTATCTTGTGGAGGTGAAGGTGAAGATTTGCAGAGGTTTTCAGAAAAGACGAGAGAATGTTGGGGTGAAGAGAGTGGTGAAAGTAGGTGAGCTTGGAAAGAAGACTTGTGTGAGGAAGTAACAGGAGAGATTGAGAACAGAATGGAAAAAGTTGAGAGCAAATGACATAAGGGGAGTGGGGGAGGAATGTGATGTATTTAAGGAAGTAGTGATGGCTTGCGTAAAACATGCCTGTGGCATGAGAAAGGTGGAAGGTGGGCAGATTGGAAAGGGTAGTGAGTGGTGGGATGAAGAGGCAAGATTGTTAGTGAAATAGAAGAAAGAGGTGTTTATACGATTTTTGCAAGTAGTGCAAATGATTGGGAGATGTATAAAAGAAAGAGGCAGGAGGTCAAAAGAAAGGTGCAAGAGGTGAAAAAGAGGGCAAATGAGAGCTGGGGTGAGAGAGTCTCATTAAATTTTGGAAAAAAAAAAAAAGATGTTTTGTAAGGCAGTAAATGAAGTGTGTAAGACAAGAGAAGAAATGGGAACTTCAGTGAAGGGGCAAATGGGGAGGTAATAACAAGTAGTGATGAAGTGAGAAGGAAGTGGAGTGAATGTTTTTGGAATATTGTTGAATGTGTTTGATGATAAACTGGCAGATATAGTCCTCTCAACAACCTCAGACTTTACTCCCAAGACATTCCCAAACCACTCTTCCCCTTTACCCTTGAGCTTCATTTCACTCAGAGCCAAAGCATCCAGGTTCCTTTCCTCAAACATACTACCTGTCTCTCCTTTTTTCTTGTCTTGGCTACATCCACACACATTTAGACACCCCAACCTGAGCCTTTGAGGAGGATGAGCACTCTATGCATGACTCCTTCTGTTTCCCCTTTTAGAAAGTCAAAATAAAAGGAGGGGTGGGTTTCTAGCCCCCTGCTCCTGTCCCCTTTAGTCACCTTCTGCAACAGGCGGGGAATAAGTGAGAAGTAATCTTTCTCCCCTATCCCAATGCGGCAGGTTTGGATGGTATTGTAGTGGAATTTATTAAAAAAGGGGGTGACTGTGTTGTCAACTGATTGGTAAGGATATTCAATGTATGTATGGTTAATGTTCAAGTGCCTGAGGATTGGCAAAAGACACAGTGCCATTGTACAAAGGGACAGGGGATAAAACTGAGGGTTCAAATTACTGAGGTATAAGTTTGTTGGATATTCCTGGGAAATTATATGTGAGGGTATTGATTGAGAGGGTAGAAGCATGTACAGGCATCAGATTGGGGAAGGGCAGTGTGGTTTCAGAAGTCGTAAAGGATGTGTAGATCAGGTGTTTGCTTTGAAGGACCTATGTGAGAAATACTTAGAAAAACAAATGGATTTGTATGTAGCATTTATGGATCTGGAGAAGGTAGATAATACAGTTGATAGAGATGCTTTGTGGAAGGTATTAAGAGTATATGGTTTGGGAGGTAAGTTGCTAGAAGCAGTGAAAAGTTTTTATCAAGGATGTAAGGCATGCGTGAGAGTAGGAAGAGAGGAAAGTGATTGGTTCCCAGTGAATGTCAGTTTGCAGTAGGGGTACGATATGTCTCTACGGTTGTTTAATTTGTTTATGGATGGGGTTGTAAGGGAGGTGAATGGAAGAATTTTGGAGAGAGGGGCAAGTATGCAGGCTGTTGCGGCTGAGAGGGCTTGGGAAGTGAGTCAGTTGTTGTTCGCTGATGATACAGCACTGGTGGCTGATTCAGGTGAGAAACTGCAGAAGTTGGTGACTTAGTTTGGTAAAGTGTGTGAAAGAAGAAAGCTGAGAGTAAATGTGAATAAGAGCAAGGTTATTTGGTTCAGTAGGGTCGAGGGACAAGTTGATATGGAGGTAAGTTAAAATGGAGAAAAACCGGAGGAAGTGAAGTGTTTTAGATATCTGGGAGTGGATTTTTGCAGCAGACTGAACCATGGAAGTGGAAGTGAGTCACAGGGTGGGGGAGGGGGCGAAGGTTCTGGGAGTGTTGAAGAATGTGTGGAAGGCGAGAACGTTATCTCGGAGAGCAAAAATGGGTGTTTGAAGGAATAGTGGTTGTAACAATGTTATATGGTTGCAAGACACGAGCTATAGATAGGGTAGTGCTGAGGAGGGTGGATATGTTGGAAATGAAATATCTAAAACATTTCACTTCCTCCAGTTTTTCTCCATTCAGACTCATCTCCCAAATGACTTGTCACTCAACCCTACTGAACCTAATAAACTTGCTTTAATTCACATTTACTCTCAGCTTCCTTCTTTCACACACTTTACCAAACTCAGTCACCAGCTTCTGCAGTTTCTCACCCAAATCAGCCACCAGCACAGTATCATCAGCGAACAACAACTGACTCATTTTCCAAGCCCTCTCATCCACAACAGACTGCATACTTGCCCCTCTCTCCAAAACTCTTGCATTCACCTCTCACCACCCCATCCATAAACAAATTAAACAACCATGAAGACATCACGCACCCCTGCCGCAGACCGACATTCACTGAGAACCAATCACTTTCCTCTCTTCCTACTCATATACATGCCTTCCATCCTTGATAAAAACTTTTCCCTGCCTCTAGCAAACTGACTCACACCCCATATACTCTTAATACCTTCCACAGAGTATCTCTATCAACTCTATTATATGCCTTCTCCAGATCCATAAATGCTACATACAAATCACTTTGTTTTTCTCAGTATTTCTCACATACATTTTTCAAAGCAAACACCTGATCCACACTCTACCACTTCTGAAACCACACTGCGCTGAAGAATGTGTGGCAGGCGAGAACATTATCTCGGAGCAAAAATGGGTATGTCTGAAGGAATAGTAGTTCCAACAATGTTATATGGATGTAAGGCATGGGCTATAGATAGGGTTGTGCAGAGGAGGGTGGAAGTGTTGGAAATGAGATGTTTGAGGACAATATGTGGAGTGAGGTGGTTTGATCGAGTAAGTAATGAAAGGTTAAGAGAAATGTGTGGTAATAAAAGAGTGTGGTTGAGAGCAGAAATGGGTGTATTGGAATGGTTTAGTCACATGGAGAGAATAAGTGAGGAAAGATTGACAAAGAGGATATATGTTTCAGAGGTGGAGGGAATGAGGAGAAGTGGGAGACCAAATTGGAAGTGGAAGGATGAAGTGAAAAAGATTTTGAGCGATCGGGGCCTGAACATGCAGGAGGGTGAAAGGCGTGCAAGGAATAGAGTGAACTGGAACAATGTGGTATATCAGGGTTGATGTGCTGTCAATGGATTGAATCAGGGCATGTGAAGCATCTGGGGTAAACCATGAAAAGTTTTGTGGGGCCTGGATGTGGAAAGGGAGCTGTGGTTTCGGTGCATTATACATGACAGCTAGAGATTAAGTGTGAACGAACGTGGCCTTTGTTGCCTTTTCCCAGCAGTACCTCGCGCACACATGGGGGAGGGGTGTGCCATTTCGCGTGTGGTGGTGTGGCGACAGGAATGGATGAGGGCAGTAAGTATGAATATGTACATGTGTATATATGTATTTGTCTGTGTATATATGGGGATAGGGGAGAAAGAATACTTCCCACGTATTCCCTGCGTGTCGTAGAAGGCGACTAAAAGGGGAGGGAGCGGGGGGCTGGAAATCCTCCCCTCTCGTTTTTTTTTTTTTTTTTTAATTTTCCAAAAGAAGGAACAGAGAATTGGGCCAGGTGAGGGTATTCCCTCAAAGGCCCAGTCCTCTGTTCTTAACGCTACCTCACTAATGCGGGAAATGGCGAATAGTTTGAAAGAAAAAAGAAAGATATATATGTATGCATATGTTGAAATGTATAGGTATGAACATGTGCGTATGTGGGCGTGTATGTATATACATGTGTATGTGGGTAGGTTGGGCCATTCTTTCATCTGTTTCCTTGCGCTACCTTGCTAACGCAGGAGACAGCGACAAAGTATGATATATGAAATAAATAATATATATAATGTATATTTGCGTGTGTGGACGTATGTATATTCATGTGTATGGGGGGGGGTTGGGCCATTTCTTTCGTCTGTTTCCTTGCGCTACCTCGCAAACGCGGGAGACAGCGACAAAGTATAATAAATAAATAAATATAAATAAATATATATATATATATATATATATATAGGTACACCACCGATTTTCCGGCACTCATGGTTCCAAAGCCTTGTTGGATTAACCATTTTGCCGGACCATCCATGGTCACTTGATAATAATTCATCAACCCACCTCTAACCCACTAATTATACATCTTCCATATGTCTAAAGTATACCATGGACTGCTAGAAATTTAGATTAAACAAATATTAAATGCTTAAGCGCCCTAAGATGATACGTCTGTCCTTAGACTGTTTGAATCCAGTGGTGTATCTAGGGTATGGCAGGTGCCCTGGGCGCCACTTGAAGGGGGGCACCAGTGGCGTAATGGTGTCCTGGTTCCAGACAATGATTTGGATCTTAAAGATTTAGATTTCTTGACCATGAAAACATATCTTTGACATTTGGAATCACAATGATATCATTATTGGTTCAATAATTATTCACAAAAATTGATATTTCCATAATGGCGTCCTGGATCCAGACAATGATTCGGATCACTCCCAAAATCTAATCAATTGGTCCTTGTGTCATTTCAGACATTTCCTGAAAATTTCATCAAAATTTGTTCATAAAAGTCAAACAAACGCCAGTAAAAACATAATCTTGGCAGAGGTAATAAAAATAAAGAACATTGGTGTCATATGTTTGGAGAGGGGTGCAATTTTAGTGCTTGCCATGGGCGCTGTTTTCCCTAGGTATGCCCGTTTGAATCCTGTGGGGTCTTCTTCGTCTTCTGTTGTTAGTGTTTTCCTAGGTGTGCATTGCCAGAATAATGCAGTTTCATCTGCATTATACACCTGCTCAGGAATAAGGTGTTCGTCAGCTACGAGTTTTGCAAATTCATCCACATACTTGGCAGCTCCTTCATGGTTTGCAGACCACTTTTCTCCACACACTTTATTCATGGAAATTCCATGACGCTTCTTGAATCTTTGAAGCCATCCTTCACTATAGTCACGCTCATGTTGTAATTTAAGTTCTGTATGGAACAACTTAACCTGGTCCATTATCATGCTACCTGACAAGTCCAATCCATCACTTTGATGCTGTCGAAACCTTTCCATCATCACTCGATCATGCTCAGTACTCTTACCATCTTTCATAGTTTTTCTAATCGTCATTTGCTTCTTGGCATTGCTGTCTGCATAGAATTTCAATATTTTCTTCCTTTGCTTCTTTATATCATAAACAGTTAGTGAACCTATACTGTAGATGCCAACAGTTCTACTTTATCCTGGATTGATATGGACTGGTGTTTACATTTGACACCATGACTGACACTCTCATATGTCTTAGAAGCCATAGCTAGGGTTAAATTTCAGCAAAATAAACTAAGAATCTCACAGAATTGTGGTATCACCACCAACGACAGCAGTGTAAAGAATGTAAATAAGTGCGTCCTACACACAACGCCAACTGTGGCCGCCCCTTTACACTAGTCTGGTGGCTGATGTAATTTCAAGTTCTCTCATAATTTTGTCCAGACTAAAGGAGGTGCTGAACCATCAGTTGCCAGAAAACTGGTGGTGTACCTGTATATATATTATCCATGTGGACAGGAAAGAAAGAACACTTCCCACATATTCTCTACGTGTCATAAAGGGCGACTAAAAGGGGAGGGAATGGGAGGCTGGAAATCTTCACCTCCAGTTCTTACTTTTCCAAAAGAAGGAACAAAGAAGGGGCAAAGCGAGAATATTACCCTTTAAGGCTCAGTCCTCTGTTCTTAACGCTACCTCACTAATGTGAGAAATGGCGGCGAATATGTATGTATGTATGAAATACATGTATATTTTTTTCATACACACTCACCATTTCCCACATTAGTGAGGTAGCATTAAAGGGAATATCCTCACTTGGCCCCCTTCTCTGTTTCTTCTTTTGGAAAATTAAAAATGAGAGGGGAGGACTTCCAGTCCCCCAGTCCCTCACCTTTTAGTCACCTTCTACGAGGAGGGGAGGAAGGATACTTCCCATGTATTCCCTGTGTGTTGTATTAGGTGACAAAAAAAGGGAGGGGGGGGGGCTGTAAATCCTCCCATCCAATTTTTACTTTTCAAAAAAAAGGACAGAAAAAGGGAGTGAGGACTTTCCCTCTCAGGCTCAGTCATCTGTTCTTTATGCTACCTCATTAACACTGAAAATGGGGGATGTGTATGATATATATATATATATATATATATATATATATATATATATATATATATATATATATATTTTTTTTTTTTTGCTTTGTGGCTGTCTCCCGCGTTTGCGAGGTAGCGCAAGGAAACAGATGAAAGAAATGGCCCAACCCACCCCCATACACATGTATATACATACACATCCACACACACAAATATACATACCTACACAGCTTTCCATGGTTTACCCCAGACGCTTCACATGCCCTGATTCAATCCACTGACAGCACGTCAACCCCGGTATACCACATTGCTCCAATTCACTCTATTCCTTGCCCTCCTTTCACCCTCCTGCATGTTCAGGCCCCGATCACACAAAATCTTTTTCACTCCATCTTTCCACCTCCAATTTGGTCTCCCTCTTCTCCTCGTTCCCTCCACCTCCGACACATATATCCTCTTGGTCAACCTTTCCTCACTCATTCTCTCCATGTGCCCAAACCATTTCAAAACACCCTCTTCTGCTCTCTCAACCACGCTCTTTTTATTTCCACACATCTCTCTTACCCTTACGTTACTTACTCGATCAAACCACCTCACACCACACATTGTCCTCAAACTTCTCATTTCCAGCACATCCATCCTCCTGCGCACCACTCCATCCATAGCCCACGCCTCGCAACCATACAACATTGTTGGAACCACTATTCCTTCAAACATACCCATTTTTGCTTTCCAAGATAATGTTCTCGACTTCCACACATTCTTCAAGGCTCCCAGAATTTTAATTTGTTTATGGATGGGGTTGTTAGGGAGGTGAATGCAAGAGTTTTGGAAAGAGGGGCAAGTAAGAAGTCTGTTGGGGATGAGAGAGCTTGGGAAGTGAGTCAGTTGTTGTTCACTGATGATACAGCACTGGTGTCTGATTCATGTGAGAAACTGCAGAAGCTGGTGACTGAGTTTGGTAAAGTGTGTGAAAGAAGAAAGTTAAGAGTAAATGTGAATAAGAGCAAGGTAATTAGGTACAGTAGGGTTGAGGGTCAAGTCAATTGGGAGGTAAGTTTAAATGGAGAAAAACTGGAGGAAGTAAAGTGTTTTAGATATCTGGGAGTGGATCTGGCAGCGGATGGAACCATAGAAGCGGAAGTGGATCATAGGGTGGGGGAGGGGGCGAAAATCCTGGGAGCCTTGAAGAATGTGTGGAAGTCGAGAACATTATCTCGGAAAGCAAAAATGGGTATGTTTGAAGGAATAGTGGTTCCAACAATGTTGTATGGTTGCGAGGCATGGGCTATGCATAGAGTTGTGCACAGGGAGGATGGATGTGCTGGAAATGAGATGTTTGAGGACAATGTGTGGTGTGAGGTGGTTTGATCGAGTAAGTAACGTAAGGGTACGAGAGATGTGTGGAAATAAAAAGAGCGTGGTTGAGAGAGCAGAAGAGGGTGTTTTGAAATGGTTTGGGCACATGGAGAGAATGAGTGAGGAAAGATTGACCAAGAGGATATATGTGTCGGAAGTGGAGGGAACGAGGAGAAGTGGGAGACCAAATTGGAGGTGGAAAGATGGAGTGAAAAAGATTTTGTGTGATCGGGGCCTGAACATGCAGGAGGGTGAAAGGAGGGCAAGGAATAGAGTGAATTGGATCGATGTGGTATACCGGGGTTGACGTGCTGTCAGTGGATTGAATAAGGGCATGTGAAGCGTCTGGGGTAAACCATGGAAAGCTGTGTAGGTATGTATGTATATATATATATATATATATATATATATATATATATATATATATATATATATATATATATATATATATATTCTTTTTTTCTTTTCTTTCAAATGTATATAGGTATATATATATATATATATATATATATATATATATATATATATATATATATATATATATATATATATATATCTTCTTTTTTTCTTTTCTTTCAAACTATTCGCCATTTCTCGCGTTAGCAAGGTAGCGTTATTTACTTATTATACTTTGTCACTGTCTCCCGCGTCAGCGAGGCAGCACAAGGAAACAGATGAAAGAATGGCCCAACCCACCCACATACACATGTATATACATACATGTCCACACACACATATATATATATACCTATACATCTCAACATATTCATATATATATATATACACAGACAGACGCATACATATATACACATGTACACAATTCATACTGTCTGCCCTTATTCATTCCCGTCATCACCCCGCCACACATGAAATAACTACCCCCTCCCTCCACATGTGCGCGAGGTGGCGCTAGGAAAAGACAACAAAGGCCACATTTGTTCACACTCAGTCTCTACCTGTCATGTGTAATGCACCAAAACCACAGCTCCCTTTCCACATTCAGGCCCCACAAAACTTTCCATGGTTTACCCCAAATGCTTCACATGCCCTGGTTCAACCCATTGACAGCATGGCGACCCCGGTATACCAAATCGTTCCAATTCACTCTATTTCTTGCACGCCTTTCACCCTCCTGCATGCTCAGGTCGCTCAAAATCTTTTTCACTCCATCCTTCCACCTCTAATTTGGTCTCCTACTTCTCTCTTTCTCTCCACCTCTTACCTCTCCATGTGACCAAACCATTTCAATACACCCTCTTCTGCTCTCTCAACCACACTCTTTTTATTACCACACATCTCTCTTACCCTTTTATTACTTACTCAATCAAACCACCTCACACCACGTATTGTCCTTCAACATCTCATTTTTAATGCATCCACCCTCCTCCACACAACCCTATCTATAGCCCATGCCTTGCAACCATATAACATTGTTGCAACCACTATTCCTTCAAACATACCCATTTTTGCTCTCTGAGAGAACATTCTCGCCTTCCGCACATTCTTCAATGCTCCCAGAACCTTCGCCCCCTCCCCCACCCTGTGACTCACTTCCACTTCCATGGTTTTGTCCGCTGCAAATCCACTCCCAGATATCTAAAACACTTCACTTCCTCTAGTTTTTCTCCATTCAAACTTACCTACCAATTAACTTGTCCCTCAATCCTACTGAACTTAACCTTGCTCTTATTCACATTTACTCTCAGCTTTCTTCTTTCACACACTTTACCAAACTCAGTCACGAGCTTCTGCAGTTTCTCACCCGGATCAGCCACCAGCGCTGTATCATCAGCGAACAACAAAGGACTCACTTAACATGCCCTCTCATCCACAACAGACAGCATACTTGCCCCTCTCTCCAAAACTCCCTGACCACCCAATCCATAAACAAATTAAACAACCATGGAGACATCACGCACCTCTGCCGCAAATCAACATTCACTGGGAACCAATCACTCTCCTCTCTTCCTACTTGTACACATGCCTTACATCCTCGATAAAAACTTTTCACAGGTTTTAGCAACTTATCTCCCACACCACATGCTCTTAATACCTTCCACAGAGCATCTCTATCAACTCTTATCATATGCCTTCTCCAGATCCATAAAAGCTATATACAAATCCATCTGTTTTTCTAAGTATTTCTCACATACATTCTTCAAAGCAAACATCTGATCCACACATCCTTTACCATTTCTGAAACCACACTGCTCTTCCCCAGTCTGATGCTCTGTACATGCATTCACCCTCCCAATCAATACCATCCCATATAATTTCCCAGGAATACTCAACAAACTTTACCTCTGTAATTTGAATACTCACTTTTATCCCCTTTGCCTTTGTACAATGGCACTATGCAAGCATTCCGCCAATCCTCAGGCACTTCACCATGAACCATACATACAGTGAATATCCTCAACAACCAGTCAACTACACAGTCACCCACTTTTTAATAAATTCCACTGCAATACCATCCAAACCCTCCACCTTACCGGCTTTCATCTTCCGCAAAGCTTTCACTACCTCTTCTCTGTTTACCAAACCATTCTCCCTGACCATCTCACTTCGCACACCACCTCGACCAAAACACCCTTTATCTGCCACTCTATCATCAAACACATTCAAAGAACCTTCAAAATACTAACTCCATCTACTCACTTCCCCACTACTTATTATTACCTCCCCATCAGCCTCCTTTACCAAAGTTCCCATTTGTTCTTTTGTCTTACGCACTTTATTTACCTCCTTTCAAAACGTCTTTTTATTCTCCCTAAAATTTAATGATACTCTCTCACCCCAACTCTCATTTGCCCTCCCTTCCAGAGCCACCCTTCCCCCACAGGAAACTGCACTGCTACCCCCCTGCTTCAGCGAGGTAGCGCCAAGATAAGAAGGGTGCAAGACCATACAGCACAGCAGTAGAGCATGAAATAGCGAGTGAATGTGGCTGACCTTCTTGAAAGGCCTGTGCTGCTGCCTTGCGGGAAACTTTCATTCACCCTCTGCAGATGAATGTGTGGTACATTCACAATATTCAATTCTACTTGGTTTAAATCATAAAATACAGGAGTCTGACCCCTAAATCTCTCTACCCTTTCATGTCTTTCCTAGCAACTGTCACCTGACACATTTTCAAAGTCAGGTTTTTCAATTCCTCCAAAATTTATAAATACTTTCCCTTGTCTCTTCTTTTTCTCTTTCATTAACTTTTCTATCATTAACTTCTCTACATTTCAATTAAAGCCTGGAGTTGATGTGAACTTTTATCCATGACTGAAGCCTACAATGTAAAAAAAAAAAAAAAAAAAAAAAAGAGGGAGCATATATATACTGCAAAATAAATTGAGCCCACTGTATGCATTTATTAAGGCACATTACTGGTGTACATAAGATTCATACTTATGCTATACCTGGCTCAAGCTCCTTCAACCGACAACCAAATGCATCTAGGCATTAAGCCCCCTAAGCCAAAAGCCATGTGTAGATTAGGCTTAAGCCCCCCTCAGCCTACAGTTGTGTGCATAAGGTAGAGTTTTTGTTCTGTTGTGTGGTAAATATTTCTACTGTACATTCTCCACTTGCAATTAGTTTTATTGTAGTAATTGATATCAACTTATGTTTTGAAATACATAATCCATTATCATTACACCCGAAATTTTTTTTTCTGATTTAATTCCTAAAGTTGAGTAAGTACTCAACTGGAATGTAATACTGTAGAAGTATTTATGAGTAAAAGTAATGGTTTCAGGTTAAGATATGCAACATATCCATAATGATACCACATTATCGTGGAGTAAGAGTATATGGTAGGTATTCCTTCAAAAACTTAGGCCAACTTATACATGATGCATAACAAATCAGGATTTATCAGCAAAAAGTTGGCCTGATTATGTATAGATGACTTTTTACTCCAGAAAATACCTCTTGTAGTTTCAACAGAGGAAAAGTTTCTGAAACTGTTATTTCCACTTCCTCACTTGTTCAGTATCCATTGCATACACCTGTTATAGGAACATTCATCCTCTTTACATATCAATATTTTCCGGTCATGTAATTAAAGAGCAACTGCTTCAAATATCTTAAAGCTAGACCATTATGAAGATTCCAGCAGTAAACATTTCAAGCACTACTGTCGCATCTTTGAATCTTCAAGGTATAAAGATGACTGGTGGCCAAAATGTCTGAGGAAGATTCTGCATGTTCCACCCTGCCTTCATTGCAGAAAAGGGCAAACATCTTCTTGAAAGGCAGACATATAAGGATAAACTGATATTATTTGAAAGCAAATGAAAGGTATAGTTAACAGCAGCAAGTCAAGACAGTGAATGATTACTTGGTGATCACCTTGAATAATCTACACACAAAGACAGAGAAGCAGTGAAATAAGGTTCTTCTGAATATAACTGAAATAAGCTCAGTTCTATTTCAGCATGCAACAAATAAAGCAGAAGACATTCTTACTGGCAGCTTCATCATCAGGTTGATTTTCTTTCTCTGCTTGTCCCCCTGTGGCTGCTTGTACAGATGAAGAAGAGACGGTAGTAACAGGAACAGCAGTGTTGGTGTAGTTGGGAGGACGAGGTTTTGAAATCTCAGTTAGCAAAGATGACCGACTCACTGGGAATGGCTCAGAAGCTGTTAAAAGATTTTACATTCTTTAACTTCTAACTTCACTACATCTTTCAATACAAAAGTAGTAGCCTTTTATGGCCAATTATGTATTGTTCATATTGAAAAGAGTATGAGGGAGAGGAAAACTAGGAAGGAGATGGAAGACAGACTGAAAGAGGCTCTGAGAAGTCAGAGCCTGAACATTCAGGAGGGTGAGAAGCATGCACTGGATATAGCAAATTGGAGAGATGTGGAATATGAAGGGGCCAACTGCTGTTAATGGGCTTATTCAGGGCATATGGCATATGACGTGGTCAGGGGAAAGCACAGAATTGGTCTGTGGGGCCTGGCTGTGGATGGTGAGCCCTGGTTTCGATGCTTTACAAATGACAGCTAAAGAGTGAATGTGAAAAAATAAGTCAGTTATTTTATTTGTTCCTGGCTGAACTGAAAAACTGCAAACAAGTATGAAAAAAAAAAACACATTAATGTTATAAATTATTGCAATTTTCAGATGAATAATTAACAGAAAAGAAAACTTCCCACATGAAAAATCTTCTATTACTGCACTGTTTAAGACCAATTGAAAAGCTCCGTGTCTATAAGGTATATATATATATATATATATATATATATATATATATATATATATATATATATATATATATATATAGATATATATATATATATTATCCCTGGGGATAGGGGAGAAAGAATACTTCCCACGTATTCCCTGCGTGTCGTAGAAGGCGACTAAAAGGGGAGGGAGCGGGGGGCTGGAAATCCTCCCCTCTCATTTTTTTTCGATTTTCCAAAAGAAGGAACAGAGAACGAGGCCAGGTGAGGATATTCCCTCAGAGGCCCAGTCCTCTGTTCTTAACGCTACCTTGCTAACGCGGGAAATGGCGAATAGTATGAAAGAAAGAAAGAAATATATATATATATATATATATATATATATATATATATATATATATATATATATATATATATATATATATATATTATCCCTGGGGATAGGGGATTAAGAATACTTCCCACGTATTCCCTGCGTGTCGTAGAAGGCGACTAAAAGGGGAGGGAGTGGGGGGCTGGAAATCCTCCCCTCTCGTTTTTTTTTTTAATTTTCCAAAAGAAGGAACAGAGGGGGCCAGGTGAGGATATTCCAAAAAAGGCCCAGTCCTCTGTTCTTAACGCTACCTCGCTAACGCGGGAAATGGCGAATAGTTTAAAAAATATATATATATATATATATATATATATATATATATATATATATATATATATATATATATATATATATATATATATATCTTATACCTGGGGATAGGGGAGAAAGAATATTCCCACATATTCCCTGCATGTCGTAGAGGACAACTAAAAGGGAAGGGAGCGGGGGGCTGGAAATCCTCCCCTCTTGGTTTTTTTAATTTTCCAAAAGAAGGAACAGGAAGGGGGCCAGGTGAGGATATTCCCTCAAAGGTCCAGTCCTCTGTTCTTGACACTACCTCGCTAACATGGGGAAATGGCGAATAGTATGAAAAAAGAAAATATATATATCCCTGGGGATAGGGGAGAAAGAATACTTCCCATGTATTCCCAGCGTGTCGTAGAAGGCGACAAAAGGGAAGGGAGCAGGGGGCTGGAAATCCTCCCCTCTCAATTTTAATTTTCCAAAAGAAGGAATAGAGAAAGGTGCCAAGTGAGGATATTACCTTAAAGGCTCAGTCCTCTGTTCTTAACACTACCTCGCTAACGTGCGGGAAATGGCGAATGGTATGAAAAAATTTAAATATATATTCTATCCCTATGGATAGGGGAGAAAGAATACTTCCCACATATTCCCTGTGTGTCATAGAAAGCAACTAAAAGGGAGGGAGCGGGGGGCTGAAAATCCTACCCTCTCGTTTTTTTTTAAGTTTTCCAAAAGAAGGAATGGAGGGGGAGGGGACATTCCCTCAGAGGCCTAGCCCTCTGTTCTTAATGCTACCTCGCCAACATGGGAAATGGCAAATAGTATTAAAAAAAAAAAGATGAAGTGAGTATTTTGAAGGTTTGTTGAATGTGTTTGATGATAGAGTGGCAGATATAGGGTGATTTGGTTGAGGTGGTGTGCAAAGTGAGAGGGTTGGGATAATGATTTGGTAAACAGAGAAGAGGTAGCAAAAGCATTGCAGAAGATGAAAGCTGGCAAGGCAGAGGGATTGGATGGTATTGCAGTGGAATTTATGAAAAAAGGGGGTGACTGTATTGTTGACTGGTTGGTAAGGTTATTTAATGTATGTATGACTCATGGTGAGGTTCCTGAGGATTGGCGGAATGCTTGCATAGTGCCATTGTACAAAGGCAAAGGGGATAAAAAGAGCGCTCAAATTACAGAGGTATAAGTTTGTTGAGTATTCCTGGTAAATTATATGGGAGGGTATTGATTAACGGGGTGAAGATTGGGGAAGAACAGTAGGGTTTCAGAAGTGGTAGAGGATGTGTGGATCAGGTGTTTGCTTTGAAGAATGTATGTGAGAACTACTTACAAAAGCATATGGATTTGTAATTAGCATTTATGGATCTAGAGAAGGCATATGATAAGAGTTGATAGAGATGCTCTGTGGAAGGTATTAAGAATATATGGTGTGGGAGGAAAGTTGTCAGAAGCAGTGAAAAGTTTTTATCGAGGATGTAAGGCATGTGCACATGTAGGAAGAGAGGAAAGTGATTGGTTCTCAGTGAATGTAGGTATGCGGCAGGGGTGTGTGATGTCTCCATGGTTGTTTAATTTGTTTATGGATGGGGTTGTTAGGGAGGTGAATGCAAGAGTTTTGGAAAGAGGGGCAAGTATGCAGTCTGTTGTGGATAAGAGAGCTTGGGAAGTGAGTCAGTTGTTGTACGCTGATGATACTGCGCTGGTGGCTGATTCGTGTGAGAAACTGCAGAAGCTGGTGACTGAGTTTGGTAAAGTGTGTGAAAGAAGAAAGCTGAGAGTAAATGTGAATAAGAGCAAGGTTATTAGGTAAAGTAGGGTTGAGGGACAAGTCAACTGGGAGGTAAATTTGAATGGAGAAAAACTGGAGGAAGTGAAGTGTTTTAGATATCTGGGAGTGGATTTGGCAGCGGATGGAACCATGGAAGCGGAAGTGAATCATAGGGTGGGGGAGGGGGCAAAAGTTCTGGGAGCGTTGAAGAATGTGTGGAAGTCGAGAACATTATCTCGGAAAGCAAAAATGGGTATGTTTGAAGGAATAGTGGTTCCAACAATGTTATATGGTTGTGAGGCATGGGCTATAGATAGAGTTGTGCAGAAGAGGGTGGATGTGCTAGAAATGAGATGTTTGAGGACAATATGTGGTGTGAGGTGGTTTGATCAAGTAAGTAATAATAGGGTAAGAGAGATGTGTGGTAATAAAAAAGAGTGTGGTTGAGAGAGCAGAAAAGGGTGTTTTGAAATGGTTTGGTCACATGGAGAGAATGAGTGAGGAAAGATTGACCAAAAGGATATACATATCAGAGGTGGAGGGAACGAGGAGAAGTGGGAGACCAAATTGGAGGTGGAAAGATGGAGTGAAAAAGATTTTAGTGATTGGGGCCAGAACATGTAGGAGGGTGAAACGCATGCAAGGAACAGAGTGAATTAGAACATTGTGGTATACTGGGGTCGATGTGCTGTCAATGGATTGAACCAGGGCACGTGAAGCGTCTGGGGTAAACCATGGAAAGTCCTGTGGGGCCTGGATGTGGAAAGGGAGCTGTGGTTTCGGTGCATTATTACATGACAGCTAGAAACTGAGTGTGAATGAATGTGGCCTTTGTTGTCTTTTCCTAGCACTACCTCGCACACATGAGGGGGGAGGGGGTTTTTATTTCATGTATGGCGGGGTGGCGATGGGAATGAATAAAGGCAGACTATGAATTATGTACATGTGTATATATGTATATGTCTGTGTGTGTATATATATGTATACGTTGAGATGTATAGGTATGTATAGTTGTGTGTGTGGATGTGTATGTATATACATGTGTGTGTGGGTGGGTTGGGACATTCTTTCGTCTGTTTCCTTGCGCTACCTCGCTAACGTGGGAGACAGTGACAAAGCAAAATAAATAAATAAATAAAATACATATATATATATATATATATATATATATATATATATATATATATATATATATATATATATATATATATATATATATCCCTGGGGATAGGGGATTAAGAATACTTCCCACGTATTCCCTGCGTGTCGTAGAAGGCGACTAAAAGGGGAGGGAGCAGGGGGCTGGAAATCCTCTCTCGTTTTTTTTTAATTTTCCAAAAGAAGGAACAGAGGGGGCCAGGTGAGGGTATTCCAAAAAAGGCCCAGTCCTCTGTTCTTAACGCTACCTCGCTAATGCGGGAAAAGGCGAATAGTTTAAAAGAAAGAAAAAGAATATATATATATATATATATATATATATATATATATATATATATATATATATATATATATATATATGTATGTATTTTATTCATTTATTTATTTTGCTTTGTCACTGTCTCCCACGTTAGCGAGGTGGCGAAAGGAAACAGACGAAAGAATGGCCCAACCCGCCCACATACACATGTATATACATACATGTCCACACACGGACAATATACATACCTATACATCTCAATGTACATATATATATACACACACAGACATATACATATATACACATGTACATAATTCATACTGTTCCCATCACCACCTCGCCACACATGGAATAACATCCCCCTCCCTCCTCATGTGTGCGAGGTAGCGCTAGGAAAAACACCAAAGGCCCCATTCGTTCACACTCAGTCTCTAGCCGTCATGAAATAATGCACCAAAACCACAGCTCCCTTTCCACATCCAGGCCCCACACACTTTGCATGGTTTACCCCAGACCCTTCACATGCCCTGGTTCAATCCATTGACAGCACGTCGACCCCGGTATACCACATTGTTCCAATTCACTCTATTCCTTGCACGCCTTTCACCCTCCTGCATGTTCAGGCCCAGATCACTCAAAATCTTTTTCACTCCATCTTTCCACCTCCAATTTGGTCTCCCATTTCTCCTCGTTCCCTCCACCTCCGATACATATATCCTCTTGGTCAATCTTTCCTCACTCATTCTCTCCGTGTGCCCAAACCATTTCAAAACACCCTCTTCTGCTCTCTCAACCACGCTCTTTTTATTTCCACACATCTCTCTCACCCTTACATTACTTACTCGATCAAACCACGTCACACCACATATTGTCCCCAAAAATCTCATTTCCAGCACATCCACCCTCCTGTGCACAACTCTATCCATAGCCCACGCCTCGCAACCATACAACATTGTTGGAACCACTATTCCTTCAAACAGACCCATTTTTGCTTTCCGAGATGATGTTCTCGACTTTCAAACATTCTTCAAGGCTCCAAGAATTTTCGCCCCCTCCCCCACCCTATGATTCACTTCCGCTTCCATGGTTCCATCCGCTGCCAGATCCACTCCCAGATATCTAAAACACTTCACTTCCTCCAGCTTTTCTCCATTCAAACTTACCTCCCAATTGACTTGACCCTCAACCCTACTGTACCTAATAACCTTGCTCTTATTCACATTTACTCTTAACTTTCTTCTTTCACACACTTTACCAAACTCAGTCACCAGCTTCTGCAGTTTCTTACATGAATCAGGCACCAGCGCTGTATCATCAGCGAACAACAACTGACTCACTTCCCAAGCTCTCTCATCCACAACAGACTGCATACTTGCCCCTCTTTCCAAAACTCTTGCATTCACCTCCCTAACAACCCCATACATAAACAAATTAAACAACCATGGAGACATCACACACCCCTGCCGCAAACCTACTTTGTCACTGTCTCCTGCGTTAGCGAGGTAGTGCAAAGGAACAGACAAGAGAATGGCCCAACCCACCCATATACAGATGAATATACTTACACACCCAAACACGCACATATACATACCTATATATTTCAATGTATAAATACATAGACAATACATATATACACCTGTACATATTCATACTTGCTGCCCTCAGCGATTCCCATCACCACCCCGAATGGAAAGAATGAGTGAGGAAAGATTGACAAAAAGGATATATGTATCAGAGGTGGAGGAACGAGGAGAAGTGGGAGACCAATTTGGAGGTGGAAGGATGGGGTGAAAAAGATTTTGAGAGATCGGGGCCTGAACATACAGGAGGATGAAAGGGGTGCAAGGAATAGAGTGAATTGGAACCATGTAGTATACCGGAGTTGACGTGCTGTCAATGGTTTGAACCAAGGCATGCGAAGCGTCTGGGGTAAACCATGGAAAGTTTTGTGGGGTCTGGATGTGGAAAGGGAGCTGTTGTTTCAGTGCATTAAACATGACAGCTAGAGACTGAGTGTGAACGAATGTGGCCTTTGTTGTCTTTTCCTAGCGCTACCTCGCGCACATGCAGGTGAGGGGGTTTTCATTTCATGTGTGGCGGGGTGGCGACGGAAATGAATAAGGGCAGACAGTATGAATTATGTACACGTGTATATATGTATATGTCTGTGTGTGTGTATATATATATATATTTTTTTTTTTTTTTTATACTTTGTCGCTGTCTCCCGCGTTTGCGAGGTAGCGCAAGGAAACAGACAAAAGAAATGGCCCAACCCCCCCCCCCATACACATGTATATACATACGTCCACACACGCAAATGTACATACCTACACAGTTTTCCATGGTTTACCCCAGACGCTTCACATGCCCTGCTTCAATCCACTGACAGCACGTCGACCCCGGTATACCACATCGCTCCAATTCACTCTATTCCTTGCCCGCCTTTCACCCTCCTGCATGTTCAGGCCCAGATCACTCAAAATCTTTTTCACTCCATCTTTCCACCTCCAATTTGGTCTCCCACTTCTCCTCGTTCCCTCCACCTCCGATACATATATCCTCTAGGTCAATCTTTCCTCACTCATTCTCTCCATGTGCCCAAACCATTTCAAAACACCCTGTTCTGCTCTCTCAACCACGCTCTTTTTATTTCCACACATCTCTCTCACCCTTACATTACTTACTCGATCAAACCACGTCACACCACATATTGTCCTCAAAAATCTCATTTCCAGCACATCCACCCTCCTGTGCACAACTCTATCCATAGCCCACGCCTCGCAACCATACAACATTGTTGGAACCACTATTCCTTCAAACAGACCCATTTTTGCTTTCCGAGATGATGTTCTCGACTTTCAAACATTCTTCAAGGCTCCCAGAATTTTCGCCCCCTCCCCCACCCTATGATTCACCTCCGCTTCCATGGTTCCATCCGCTGCCAGATCCACTCCCAGATATCTAAAACACTTCACTTCCTCCAGCTTTTCTCCATTCAAACTTACCTCCCAATTGACTTGACCCTCAACCCTACTGTACCTAATAACCTTGCTCTTATTCACATTTACTCTTAACTTTCTTCTTTCACACACTTTACCAAACTCAGTCACCAGCTTCTGCAGTTTCTTACATGAATCAGGCACCAGCGCTGTATCATCAGCGAACAACAACTGACTCACTTCCCAAGCTCTCTCATCCACAACAGACTGCATACTTGCCCCTCTTTCCAAAACTCTTGCATTCACCTCCCTAACAACCCCATACATAAACAAATTAAACAACCATGGAGACATCACACACCCTGCCGCAAACCTACTTTGTCACTGTCTCCTGCGTTAGCGAGGTAGTGCAAAGGAACAGACAAGAGAATGGCCCAACCCACCCATATACAGATGAATATACTTACACACCCAAACACGCACATATACATACCTATATATTTCAATGTATAAATACATAGACAATACATATATACACCTGTACATATTCATACTTGCTGCCCTCAGCGATTCCCATCACCACCCCGAATGGAAAGAATGAGTGAGGAAAGATTGACAAAAAGGATATATGTATCAGAGGTGGAGGAACGAGGAGAAGTGGGAGACCAATTTGGAGGTGGAAGGATGGGGTGAAAAAGATTTTGAGAGATCGGGGCCTGAACATACAGGAGGATGAAAGGGGTGCAAGGAATAGAGTGAATTGGAACCATGTAGTATACCGGAGTTGACGTGCTGTCAATGATTTGAACCAAGGCATGCGAAGCGTCTGGGGTAAACCATGGAAAGTTTTGTGGGGTCTGGATGTGGAAAGGGAGCTGTTGTTTCAGTGCATTAAACATGACAGCTAGAGACTGAATGTGAACGAATGTGGCCTTTGTTGTCTTTTCCTAGCGCTACCTCGCGCACATGCAGGTGAGGGGGTTTTCATTTCATGTGTGGCGGGGTGGCGACGGAAATGAATAAGGGCAGACAGTATGAATTATGTACACGTGTATATATGTATATGTCTGTGTGTGTGTATATATATATATATTTTTTTTTTTTTTTATACTTTGTCGCTGTCTCCCGCGTTTGCGAGGTAGCGCAAGGAAACAGACAAAAGAAATGGCCCCCCCCCCATACACATGTATATACATACGTCCACACACGCAAATGTACATACCTACACAGTTTTCCATGGTTTACCCCAGACGCTTCACATGCCCTGCTTCAATCCACTGACAGCACGTCAACCCCGGTATACCACATCGCTCCAATTCACTCTATTCCTTGCCCTCCTTTCACCCTCCTGCATGTTCAGGCCCTGATCACACAAAATCTTTTTCACTCCATCTTTCCACCTCCAATTTGGTCTCCCTCTTCTCCTTGTTCCCTCCACCTCCGACACATATATATACTCTTGGTCAATCTTTCCTCACTCATCCTCTCCATGTGCCCAAACCACTTCAAAACACCCTCTTCTGCTCTCTCAACCACGCTCTTTTTATTTCCACACATCTCTCTTACCCTTACGTTACTCACTCAATCAAACCACCTCACACCACACATTGTCCTCAAACATCTCATTTCCAGCACATCCATCCTCCTGCGCACAACTCTATCCATAGCCCACGCCTCGCAACCATACAACATTGTTGGAACCACTATTCCTTCAAACATACCCATTTTTGCTTTCCGAGATAATGTTCTCGACTTCCACACATTCTTCAAGGCCCCCAGAATTTTCGCCCCCTCCCCCACCCTATGATCCACTTCCGCTTCCATGGTTCCATCCGCTGCCAGATCCACTCCCAGATATCTAAAACACTTCACTTCCTCCAGTTTTTCTCCATTCAAACTCACCTCCCAATTGACTTGACCCTCAACCCTACTGTACCTAATAACCTTGCTCTTATTCACATTTACTCTTAACTTTCTTCTTCCACACACTTTTCCAAACTCAGTCACCAGCTTCTGCAGTTTCTCACATGAATCAGCCACCAGCGCTGTATCATCAGCGAACAACAACTGACTCACTTCCCAAGCTCTCTCATCCCCAACAGACTTCATACTTGCCCCTCTTTCCAAAACTCTTGCATTTACCTCCCTAACAACCCCATCCATAAACAAATTAAACAACCATGGAGACATCACACACCCCTGCCGCAAACCTACATTCACTGAGAACCAATCACTTTCCTCTCTTCCTACATGTACACATGCCTTACATCCTCGATAAAAACTTTTCACTGCTTCTAACAACTTTCCTCCCACACCATATATTCTTAATACCTTCCACAGAGCATCTCTATCAACTCTATCATATGCCTTCTCCAGATCCATAAATGCTACATACAAATCCATTTGCTTTTCTAAGTATTTCTCACATACATTCTTCAAAGCAAACACCTGATCCACACATCCTCTACCACTTCTGAAACCGCACTGCTCTATATATATATATATATATATATATATATATATACATTTTTCTTCATTTTGCCCCGTCGCTGTCTCCCGCGTTTGCGAGGTAGCGCAAGGAAACAGACGAAAGAAATGGCCCAACCCACCCCCATACACAATGTATATACATACACGTCCACACACACAAATATACATACCTATACATCTCAATGTACACATATATATACACACACAGACACATACATATATACCCATGCACACAATTCACACTGTCTGCCTTTATTCATTCCCATCGCCACCTCGCCACACATGGAATACCATCCCCCTACCCCCTCATGTGTGCAAGGTAGCACTAGGAAAAGACAACAAAGGCCCCATTCGTTCACACTCAGTCTCTAGCTGTTATGCAACAGATGCATATTTCACTCTAGGCAATGTGCTCTTTGGTCTCAGCATTCATACTTGGCCAGTATACACATTCCCTTACAAGCCACAGACAGCCTTTTACACCCCATGAGTCAAGTGTTTTGGCTTCTTGACTTCTGCATACAATGCATGAAGTATAGCAATCCTATCCCCTTTGAACACCAAACATTTTGTGCTGAGAACTCATCTCTTGAATGAAAATGAGGCAGTAGCTGGTTAGGTACAGTGTCTTTCGTATCAGGCCATCTAGAGACTATGGCTTCCATGAGCCATGAGCCAATTCACTGTCTCATCATTTAGTGTTGCTCTTTGATCTTCTCTAGGTCTAATGGGTAGGAAAGATACCCCATTTATACTCTCAAACATCTGTCCTCTTTCATTCCCTGGTAAGTGCATCCTTGACTGAAAATCTGCAATGTGCATGTCCCTCCCAGACTGACATTCCAATTCTGTGTCATACTGGTGAGCTTGGAGCAACATTCCTTGCAACTGCTTTTGGCA
Source organism: Panulirus ornatus (assembly GCF_036320965.1). Classification (NCBI taxonomy): domain Eukaryota; kingdom Metazoa; phylum Arthropoda; class Malacostraca; order Decapoda; family Palinuridae; genus Panulirus; species Panulirus ornatus. Next base: position 11,316,397 of record NC_092227.1, on the reverse strand, counting down.
CTTGGTCTAGAGGTTATTCTATGACTGATTGTAGATGTTTGTGGTTACCTATTACTTTAGTCAGTCTCCAAAATGTTCAGTTTCCACAAAAAATATTGTCTGTTGCCAATACTTTTTCAAAGGCGATACACGACTAAGGTATGTTGTGAGTACAAGCATATGATGCTCTCAGGGTGAAATCATAATAAATATTCGACTAAGTATGTGGTGATTCCAAGCATATGATGCTCTCAGGGTGAAATCATAATAAATATTATCACTGAGACTAGTGTTTCCAACAGTGTGAGCATCAGCAACCTGCCTCAATGTTTCTCATGCTATCTTGAAGGAAGGGTGTTCTTTCTTTACTCTTCCTGGCTACCACTTCATTCTGGGAATTTCACTTCTGGGTGCTGTATTTCTTCTTCTACATTTGCTTCAAAATGGTTAGGATTTGCCTTTCTAAAGAGGAAAAAAGCACAAATTCTTGCCTAGAAGCAAAAAAATGTGGGTACACATAAGACTTCTAGGTGCACTGGGCACTCAGAAAGCATGATCAGGTAGCTATTTCCTGAAATACCTCATTAAGGAAATCAAGACCCTATGGACGCAAAACATGGACCTAGAATAATTCAGGAACCTTGCCCAGATGTCACCAGATGGTAATTAAGTCCAAAGGAAAGATGACAAAGTACTAAAATATTATTGTTGCATCAACCTTGAAAATGTACAGGGAGGCTTTTTGCAGGAACTGCACACTAATGAAACTTTGTCAGGTGAAATACAACTACTAACCCCTCTCTCTATCTCTGCATATCTAGTCACTGTAGAAGTAAATGCTCTTCTTGCATAAGTTACTGAATTACCTTCCTGCATCAACTTAGTACCTAAGCTTGTCTGACTAGCATCACACTGAAGAACAAGTTTGTTATGGTCAGATAAAGCTAACCCTAGACAGGTTGTCACTAAGTGCTTGACATTATCCAGAGCTTCCTGTATGCTTCCCCACTGTCATTCAAATATTTATTAGCTAATGATTGAGAGGCTCCATTGCATCAGACAAGTTAAGTAACCTAGCTAAATAAATCACCATATCTGCTAATTTCTTTACCTCTGTCATATTTTGTTGAGTTTTCATCTTTACAAAGGATGCTATCTTCACAAGATCAGGTTTCAAACTATACTTACACACTATATGTCCAAGAAATGAAATATCAGACCTCCTCAATTCTACCTTAAAACTGTTGAGCTTGATCTGTTGCTTCCTACATCTCTCTCTATTGTTATGATCATCATTAGCTATTTCATTATAGTCTCCAATATCATACACAAATATGTCATCAGTTACATGTACAACTCCTTTCGGAACCTCCATGGCTGCATTCAGCCTCTTCTGGAATATTTTGGTACTCACAGATAAGCCAAATGATAATCCTAAAACACCTGTACCTTCCTAGACATGTCTGAAACAGTAAGATAGCTTGACTGATCATCATATAAACAATGCCAGTAACCATTCCTCATATCCAACTTTGACAATAATCTAGCCTTTGAAAAGTCAGACAATATATCAATCAATAGTAGTAGAAGTATGGAAGCATTTCTCTTTTCAGGTCTTTATTCAATGCTTACGGATCAATGCAAATTCTGTCACAAGATTTCTTGCTTTCAACAACAATACAACTTACCCAATGTTTTGGTTTATCAGCTTTAGCTATGACTTTCATCTGTTCCTAGAACTACCTCATTAACATGGAAAATAAAAAAAAAAGAAATAGTAACAAGTGACAGGCAACTGCCAACTAGGGAAGTACTAGCTCCTGGGTACCAGGAGGGTTAGTGATAGCAGTACAGTGAGCCAGTGCATGTTTGGTTGTTTAGGAACCCCTCCCTGGTTGAAGTTGCTGTCTTTTATCTTCTTACATTGACAAGGGTTGCTGGATATCACTCCAGAACCATTCTCTAGCTCTACTTCACACATAACATTCAACAACAAATAAGGCACTGCACAGAGAAAGTGGACAATCGCCAAACTGAGTCAGGAAATCTGCAATCAAAATTTTTCAACTTTGAAATGCTGAAACTTTTGAACCAAAGAAGAAAACTCCCTTATTATCTTTAAATATAGTGAGACAAACATTGAGTATCTTAAAAAAAGGTTTAAATATGAATACTTCCCACGTATTCCCCATGTATTGTAGAAGGCGACTAAAGGGGGCAGGAGCGGAGGGCTGGAAACCTTTCCCTCTTTATAGTTCAATTTCTAAAGGGGAAGCAAGGAGTCAAGCGGGGAGTGCTCATCCTCCTAGAAGGCTCAGACTGGGGTTTCTGAATGTGTGTGGATGTAGCCAAGATGAGAGGAAAGGAGAAATAGGCAGTATGTTTGAGGAAAGAAAAATAGATGTTCAGGCTCTAAGTGAAACAAAGCTCAAGAGTAAAGGGAAAGAGTGGTTTGGGAAAGTTTTGGGAGTAAAGTCAAGGGTTGGTGAGAGGACAAGAGCTAAGGAAGGAGGAGAACTACTCCTGAAGCAGGAGTTGTGGGAGTATGGGTATGAGTGTAAGAAACAAAATTCTAGATTGATGCGGGTATAACTGAAAGTGGATGTATAGGGATGGGTGATTATTGGTACCTATGCACCTGGTCATGAGAAGAAAGATATGAGAGGCAAGTGTTCTGGGAGCAGCTGAGTGAGTGTGTCAGCAGCTTTGATGCACGAGACAGGGTTTTAGTGATGGGTGATTTAAATGCAAAAGGTGAGTAATGTGGCAGTTGAGGGTAAAACTGGTGTTTATGGGGTATTCAGTGTTGTGAATGATAATGGTGAGAAACTTGTGGATTTGTGTGCTGAAAAAAGACTGGTGATTAGGAATAGCCAATTTAAAAAGAGAGATATACATGAGTATACATATGTGATTAGGAGAGATGGTCAGAGGGCACTATTGGATTACTTGTTAATTGATAGGCATGTAAAAGAGAGCCTTTTGGATGTTGAGGTGCTGAGAGGGGCAGATGGAGGGATGTCTGATTACCATCTTGTGGAGGCAAAGGTGAAGGTTTGTAAAGGTTTTCAAAAAAGAAGAGAGAATGTTGGGGAAAAGAGAGTGATGAGAGTAAGTGAGCTTGGAAAGACGACTTGTGTGAGGAAGTTCCTGGAGAGATTGACTGTAGAATGGCAAAAGGTAAGAGCAAATGACGTGTGGGGAGTGGGTGAGGAATGGAATGTATTTAGGGAAGCAGTGATGGCTTGCACAAAAGATGCATGTTGCATGAGAAAGGTGGGAGGGGGGCAGATTACAAAGGGTAGTGAGTGGTGGGATGAAGAAGTAAAGTTGTTAGTGAAAGAGAAAAGAAAGGCATTTGAATGATACTTGCAAGGAAAGAGTGCAAATGCATGGGAGATGTATAAAAGAAAGTGGCAAGAGGTCAAGAGAAAGATGCAAGGGTTGAAAAAGAGGGAAAAAGAGAGTTGGGGTGAGAGAGTATCATTAAACTTTAGGATTAAAAAGTTTTGGAAAGAGGAAAATAACGTGTGTAAGACATGAGAACAAATAGGAACATCAGTGAAGTGGGCAAGTGGGAAAGTAAGAACAGGTAGTGAAGAAGTGAGAAGATGGAGTGAGTATTTTGAAGGTTTGTTGAATGTGTTTGATGATAGAGTGGCAGATATGGAGAGTCTTGGTCAAGGTGGTGTGCAAAGTGAGAGGGTCAGGGAGAATGGAATGGTTATGAAAGAAAAGGTAGTGAAAGCTTTGTGGAAAATGAAATTCAACAAGGCGGCAGGTTTGGATGGTATATGAAATGTATGTATGGATCATGGTGAAGTGCCTGAGGATTGGTGGAATGCATGCACAGTGTCATACAAGGGCAAAGGGGATAAAGGCAAGTGTTCAAATTACTGAGGGATAAGTTTATTGAGTATTCCTGGGAAACTCTATGGGAGGGTATTGATTGAGAGGGTGAAGGCATGTACAGAGCATCAGGTGATTTCAGAAGTGGTGGAGGATGTGTGGATCAGGTGTTTGCTTTGAAGAATGTGTGTGAGAAATACTTAGAAAAACAGATGGATTTGTATGTGGCAAAGGTATATGATAGGGTTGATAGAGATGCTTTGTGGAAGGTCTTAAGAGTATATAGCGTGGGAGGTACGTTACTAGAAGCAGTGAAACATTTTTACCAAGGATGTAAGGCATCTGTACAAGTAGGAAGAGAGGAGAGTGATTGGTTCCCAGTGAATATGTCGGTCTGCAGCAGGGGTGTGTGATGTCCTCATGGTTATTTAATTTGTTCATGGGTGGGGTGGCTAGGGAGGTAAATGCATGAGTTTTGGAGAGAAGGGCAAGTATGCAATCTGTTGGGATGAAGGCCTGGGAAGTAAGTCAGTTGTCGTTCGTCAACGATACAGCTCTGGTGGCTGATTCGAGTGAGAAATTGCAGAAGGTGTTGACCGAGTTTGGAAAAAGGTGTGAGAGGAGAAGGTTGAGAGTAAATGTGAATAAGAGCAAGGTTCAGTAGGGTTGAGGGACAAGTTAATTGGGATGTAAGTTTGAATGGAGAAAAATTGGAGTTAGTGAAGTGTTTCAGATATCTGGGAGTAGACTTGGCAGTGAATGGAACCACAGAAGCGGAAGTGGGGGAGGGGAGCAAAAGTTCTGGAGTGATGATGAATGTGTGGAAGAAGAAAACATTATCTCGGACAGCAAAAATGGGTATGTTTGAAGGAATAGTGGTTCCAACAATATCATATGGTTGTGAGGCATGGGGCTATAGACAGGGTTGTACGGAGGAAGGTGGATGTGTCAGAAATGAAATGTTTGATGACAATATGTGGTGTCATGTGGTTTGATCAAGTAAGTAATGAAAGGGTAAAAGAGATGTGTGGAAATAAAAAGCCTTGTTGAGAGAGCAGAAGAGGCTGTTGAAATGGTTTTGGACATATAGAGAGAGAATGAATGAGGAAAGGTTGACAAAGAGGATTTATGTGTCAGAGGTGAAGGGAACAAGGAGAAGCGGGAGATCAAACTGGAGGTGGAAGGATGGAGTGAAAAAAGGCCTGAACATACAGGAGAGTGAGAGGCATGCAAGGAATAGAGTGAATTGGAACAATGTGGTATACTAGGGACAACATGCTGTCAATGGACTGAACCAGGGCATTTGAAACATCTGGGGTAAACCATGAAAAGTTCTGTGGGGCCTGGATGTGGATAGGGAGCCGTGGTTTCGGTGCATTGCAGCTAGAGACAGTGTGAACGAATGTGGCCTTTTTTGTCTGTTTTCCTGGTGCTACCTCGCTGAAGCATGGGACAGCAATGCTGTTTCCTGTGGGGTCAGGTAGTGCCAGGAATAGATGATGGCAAGCAAGTATGAATATGTACATGTGTATATCGGAAAGGATCACAATTTTGCGTGTGATCAAGATATTCCTATGAGTCCACGTGTTTCATTTTCCCCATGGACTCATAGGAACATGTGTATATATGTATATGTCTGTGTATGTGTATGTATATGCTGATATGTATATGTATGTATATGTGCATGTATGGGTGTTTATGTGAATATGAGTGGATGGGTCATTCTTCGTCTGTTTCCTGGCACTACCTCGCTGATGCGCAAAATTGTGATCAAGTATAATAATCATGAGATTTTTCTTTTTGAAGGCTCCAGTCATGGACAAAAGTCCACACCAAGGCCGTGCCTCAATTGAAATATAGAGACAATTATGAAGTGGAAAACAAAAAGACAAGGGAAATTTTAGAGGGAGTGAAAGACCTGTCTTTTGAAATGTGCTAGGTCATAGTTATTTGGAAAACTGTGATAAGGTACAGAGTTCCAAAGCTTTAAAGTGTCGGGGAAGAAGCAGGTATCAAAACAGCCCACCTTTGTCAATGGCCACACAATAATCATGTGATGCAGCAGCTTGCCAAATATTGCATGGTCTAGCTACTAGTAATAACACAAGCAGTCAGCTCTCAGGAGCAAAAACCAAAGTAATACCCACAGAAGAGAGAAAGTGAGCCAACACTGCAGCATGGGGCAATGAGATCAAGTCTGGAAGTTAGCCTGGGACAGTTTATAAGTTGGATCACTTTCAACTTAACTCTGTCAAGTAAGCATATAGAGCTACGACCTCCCAAAATGTGACAGCAGTACTCCATACAAGAACAAATTAATCTTTTGTATAAACGGAGTAACTGTTCAGAAGAGAAGTTTCAATAAGAGGCAATAGAGGCAGACTAAGCTATTCCTGTAATGAGGGCTTTCCAGGAAAGAGTGGATATTACAGTAATACAAGTCTGTCTACTGAGTCAAGAAGTGGAATTACAGAACTGTCAAATGAGAGACAAGAGTTTTGAGGAGTTTTCAATACAGAGATGGGTAGAAATTGGGTCTTGGAGGCATTAAACTTAACAAGATTTTGTCTACACCACTTAGATATCCTGTCCAAGTCTGAGTTTATTGAGGAACCTGTGTCAAGACAAGATGCAGATCAAGTGAGAGAAGAGGGAGCAGAATTGAAGTATATGGATGAATGCAGTGTTGAGTGATCAGCATACGAGTGCACTGGATTATATGTGGAGGAGAGAAAATCACTGAAAAAAAGTGTCAGGGACAGGACAGAACCTTGAGGGACACTGTTGTTGATGGAGAAAAGGGGGGGAGGCTGATCCATCAACAATCACAGAGACAAATCAGCAGGAAAGGAAGCTAGATATGAAGGAGCAAAGTGGGGGAGGATAGCTTAGAGATGAGACCCCGATGCCACACCCTGTCAAAAGCCTTAGATAAGTTGAGGGCAACTACACATGACTCCCCAAAATCTTTCAGGGGATGATGACCTGACATTTGTAAGATAGAAAAGAATATCATCAGTGGCTCTTGCCTTATGGAAACCATACTGGTGATCACAGAGAAGACTGTGATTTTCGAGGTGTTTAAGGATATGGGAGTTGGGGACGGATTCAAAGGCTTTGGAAATGGTAGATGTCAAGGCAATAGGACAATAGTTAGAGACATTTGAACTATCACCCTTCTTAGGGATGGGATGTATCAATGCATGCTTCCACAGAGATGGAAAAGTTTTGGTTTTTAAGTAGAGGTGGAACAGATGAGCAAGCACGGGTGCAAATTCAGAGGCACACTCTTTCAGTACATAGGGTTGGATGCCATCAGGACCATAAGTCTTGCCTGTGTCCAGAGAAAGAAGTACTTTTTGGACAGTCTGAAAATAGATTACAGGAAGAGGCATAGGATTAATAAGATGAGCAGCAGAGGGTGAAGGAGTGTTAGAGTCATCCAAGGTGGAGTTAAAGGAGAAACAGGAAACAAAGAGAGGTGCTTTGTCTACGGAATAGCTATAGTACAGTCAGAACGGAAAAGCTAAGTTTACAAAACAGACAAACAAACCAATACAAAGATTTAATTTTCTCTTTATAATACTTTAAGAATGCTAATGCTCAAAGGTTATGGACATTTCAAAGAATAAAGACAATAAATGCAGTTCTGGAAGGAGGTAAATAGGGTGCGTAAGACAAGGGAGCAAATGGGAACTTCAGTGAAGGGCGTAAATGGGGAGGTGATAACAAGTAGCGGTGATGTGAGAAGGAGATGGAATGAGTATTTTGAAGGTTTGTTGAATGTGTCTGATGACAGAGTGGCAGATATAGGGTGTTTTGGTCGAGGTGGTGTGCAAAGTGAGAGGGTTAGGGAAAATGATTTGGTAAACAGAGAAGAGGTAGTAAAAGCTTTGCGGAAGATGAAAGCCGGCAAGGCAGCAGGTTTGGATGGTATTGCAGTGGAATTTATTAAGAAAGGGGGTGACTGTATTGTTGACTGGTTGGTAAGGTTATTTAATGTATGTATGACTCATGGTGAGGTGCCTGAGGATTGGCGGAATGCGTGCATAGTGCCACTGTACAAAGGCAAAGGGGATAAGAGTGAGTGCTCAAATTACAGAGGTATAAGTTTGTTGAGTATTCCTGGTAAATTATATGGGAGGGTATTGATTGAGAGGGTGAAGGCATGTACAGAGCATCAGATTGGGGAAGAGCAGTGCGGTTTCAGAAGTGGTAGAGGATGTGTGGATCAGGTGTTTGCTTTGAAGAATGTATGTGAGAAATACTTAGAAAAGCAAATGGATTTGTATGTAGCATTTATGGATCTGGAGAAGGCATATGATAGAGTTGATAGAGATGCTCTGTGGAAGGTATTAAGAATATATGGTGTGGGAGGCAAGTTGTTAGAAGCAGTGAAAAGTTTTTATCGAGGATGTAAGGCATGTGTACGTGTAGGAAGAGAGGAAAGTGATTGGTTCTCAGTGAATGTAGTTGCGGCAGTTTGATTCTCCAGGGTTGGTTTATTGTTAGGATGGTGTAAGGAGTAAATGCAGAGTCATGGAAAGAGGGAGCAGATGAAGTATTGGGATGAAGAGTGCTTGGAATGATCAGGCATATACAGTGCGCTGGTGCTTATTATGTGGAGAGCAGAAATTACTGATTGAAAAAGTGTAGGGACAGACAGAAATTGAGGGAAATGTTGATAAGGAGAAAAGAGGGGGAGGTGATCCAATCAATGGAGAGATAATAGCAGAAAAAGCTAGAATGAAGTGAGCATAATGGGGAGGATAGCTTAGGGATGAGAACCCATGGAACCCTGAAGTGGATAAGTTGGGGGATAACATGATAAATTTTGGGAGTGCCTGAAAATTGTAAGTAGAAAGAATATCATCAAGATGGCGTATTGTTAGGGAAATATGGTTCCAAGAAGCTGTGATTTGCGAGGTGTGTTTATGGATAGGAGATGTTGGGGACGGATTAAGGCTGGAAATGAGATGTCAGGCAATGGATAGTTGAGGATTTGATCGATCAATTCTTAGGGTGGGATGTTAATCAATGCGTGGTTACAGAGAGGAAAAGTTTGGTGTTTTAAGTAGGTGGAACAGATGAGCAAGCAGGTGCAAATTCAAGAGGACACTCTTTCGTCTAGGTTGGATGGCCATCAGGACAAAGCTTGCTGTGTAGAGAAAGAGAGTGACTTTTGTGGACAGTCTGAAAATAGAGTAGGGGAAGAGGGCAAGGATAATAGATGATGCAGTCAGAGGGTTAAGGGGTTAGAGTCTCCAGTGGAGTTAAAAGGCAGGAAACATGGAAACAGAAAAGGGTGCTTTGTTAGGATATAAATGCAGTAAATTTACATAATGAAACAAGGATATTCATGAGTGTTCATTTTCAAAGTTTGCAAAACTGACTGACAAATTAATAAAAAGCAAGAAATTTTCTTCTTAAATACTCTGATAATGTTGAATTATATAGTATATGAATATCAACAATCAACAGCTATGAACATATCAAAGAAAAGAGACATTAACTGCAAATCTCTTCTTTAATGTTATGAAAACACACGCATCAGGACCCCATTATTGATAATTATGTAACAAAGTCATAACGATGAAAATAATAAGATATCAATGATAATAAAAAACTACAGTTAACCAAAAACATTGTATCTCACATTCACCACTTGACATCATTTATTGTGGATGGTGGGTATGGGGAGTGTGGGTAATGAGGTGGGAGCATTCAGTTACTGACTAGCTAGGGCAGCATGTGTCACACAGTTGGGATGGCTAAGAGACATGAACGAAAACCTTAGCATTAAGAATAGCATGCTGTGTCTGACTGGTTATTCTCCCCAGATTAGAGATGCCAGTGTCGCTTTTCTCAATGCATTGCCTGTTCCAAGAGCTTTTGGTGACTAAAGTGTATAGTTTCTCAGGAGTTTCACCTGTATGTACCATACAAAAAAGTGGACTTCTCTGCTGCTCAACAAACAGAGGGATGTTTAGAGAGTATAACTGTAAAAATCAGTTTTGGACACAATGGTTTAAATACGTTCTGCAAAAGGCACCTCAAATAACTCAAATGACTCATTATTCTTAACTCTAAATTCTCCAGCAATGAGCACAAAATCTCATCATAGGTACTTGTAGGTACATGGGTATGTTCCTGATCAATGCCTGTTATTTTTTCCTTCCCAATTCCTTTTTAAGAAATAGAGTTCAAAACAGTATGTGCTAACAACATATTTCTCTCCAGGCACACAAGTCTACCAGAAACTCACAATTTGCATCCACAATTAGTGCACCCTATTCTCTCAAATTACCTCTACCTTCCTCATCTCCCACTCTTGCACTCGTGGCCCACAGCATAACTGCTTTTCTCTACCTCAAACTTCATTACATATTTCTCTAATTGCTCCCACAATTTATTCATCTCTTTCATAACCATCACTGATATTTTGCTTAAAGATATGTACCCACACTTGAAGACATGTTTGTCTCCTTAAGAAGTAAAAACAGAATTTGATGATAAATGAGAAAAAATAAGAATTACAAGTATAATGAAAAGGTCACTGCCATTTGGAAGAAATATTTCCAAATTTTGTGATTGTATGCCATCACTCTCTAAAGGAAAGACAGAACAGTGAAGACAATGATCTTGTTGCCCTTACAATCATGTTCTCACAAGTAAAAAGGCTGCCCCTAATATACCCAAAATATCTATTTTGTAACATAATGCTGATGTGGCCTTTCTTCGCCTGTTCCTGGCACCACCTTGCTAATGCAAGAAACTGTGATTAAGTGTGAAAAAAAAATATTTTCTATGTTTAGCATATGGGATGGTGTCTTTACTCCATGTAAAAACAGGTCAATGCAGTGATCTGTGTGTTTCAGAAAGATCCCGATCATGACTCTCTGCTTTCAATGTGGAAAACATTAATCATGATACTGATAACTACCTTTCATATTCAGTAATAATAATGCTAAAGATTCTGCCAAGGAACTTCAGCTAAACTGCTCTACAAATATCTTGTCTTTTCCAATCTAATGTGTGTTAGTACATAACCCATGACATGCCTACCTTTGTGTGTTTCTGTTTTAGTTCTTATCCACTTTAAAAAGGAAATAATCATTTATATTCTTTCAATACCTTTTGATTACAGATTACATCTTCCTCTGAATAACTTTTCCATTTACTTATTACAAACTAAATAGTTTATTTCAATTTCAAGCATGGTCTTGCATTGCACTGTTCCTTTCACTAAATGTCACAAGCTTTTACCAAAAATGCCTGACATAAAATGATTACTTGATTATGTACTTACCTTCATGAATGACAAATCCTTCAATGACATGTGTAAGAACCTGCGGCTTGACCATAGCCTTTGGTGGACCAGATGTTGGTGGTACTGGAGCAACAGGTTGCATTGTTCCATTGACTGTTGGTTGTGGAGTGTTGTCTTGGACTGAAGAGTAAGAGAAAGTATGAATATCAAAAAGAAAAAATAAATGCTTCAATACATGAGCTAATTTACACACACTACATACCATCACCAAGGATGATTAGTGGTTAGACATGTAGGTATTCTTCAATCATTAATTCAAAGCACCAGGCACAATAAACACGTGCATTATCTACATATACATCCATTCTACTCATCATTCGCTTGTTCACACAAGCAGGCATGTACTTGCATGAATAAATGAACAATAAATTTTCTTATTCCCCAAAATATAAACACAAATGCTACAGTATTGTAACTTTGTTATTCAAAAATAACAATGGTCATCACTTCCTTGAAATTTTAACCTGGGGATAAGGATAGTGAGCACTTACACGATATATCAAGAGAAGCAAGTAATACCTTCCTGATAAGAATGTAATTGCATGGGGTGACTGCCATCTTAATGAGTTCAAAATATACAATTTGCATGACTATAATGGAATCCCTGACTGTCAGTGTAAAGCTGTAACCTGAACAAAATTCTAACCATTCTTGTTTGCCATATAAAAATATTCTTTGATGCATGGAATGTTTGATACGAAACAAAGTGTTTTGTCGCAGTAGAGCAAGGACAATTAAGAGAGCTAGGTAGCATGAACTATGCAGAAAGGCACAGGTATGACTTTCATCATACTAAGACACTGTGCTGTATTGTCAGGAATGAGACACATTAAGGTGAAATTATTCTTTATTTTTTTTTTACAATACTTAACTGCTGTCTCCTGTGTTAGCAAGGTAGTGCAAGAAAACAGATGAGGAAGGGCTCAACCCATCCACATACACATGTATATACATAAATGCCTACACACACACACACACACATATGCATACATATACATTTCAATGTATACATACGTATACATACACACACATATACATATATACACATGTACATACCCATACTTGCTGCCTTCATCCATTCCTGTCGCCACCCCACCACACACAAAACAACACAACTAACCACCATGGCCACTAGCAGGTTACTGAGACCTTCATGCACCCCTAGTAATTCACAATTTATTTAAATTTCTATCCACAGCAAGGCAATAGAGCTTACAATATGCACAGAGTTCAAACATGTGTTAGGGTATTACATGAATAGATTAACACCAATAGCAATGACAGGTTAAAAAGCTGTGGTTTTTGGAAACAAAAAAGTAAGTAGGTGTCAAAACCAGTATTAAGCAAGGAGATGTTAATAACATTCATCTATCTCTGATACCTGTTCCCTTTGGGAACTCCCTCGAAGGGGGTGGCCTTAGCAAAAGATTCTTCATAACTCGTGAACTCCATGTCACTTCTTAGTGTTTTGTGCCTGACCCTTAGTGGGCCACTGACAGAGGGCAACTCTAGTGCAGTATTTTCAGAAGTTCCTACCTAATGTTCCCACCAACTACTATTACCTAATGTGTCAACCTGTGTCTACCTAATGTTCCACCTTACTACTTATATCTGATGCTCCAAACTAACTATTCCTACTTACTACTAATACCTATTATTTCTAGCTAATGCTCCTGTCCAATGTTCTTACCTACTGCTTTTATCTATTGCTCCTATAATTTTGCCACTAACTGTAGAAATATCTAAATTAAGGAAGATTGAGTTTTGTGAATTAAGTGTCTTTCAAGTGCTATGTGTGACAAGGAGAGTTTGTATGATTGAGTACAGAATGCCAGTACTCCACATGTGGGTGAGTCAGAGAGAAAAAACAGCTACCTGGGTCAAAGGAGTGTAACTTGACAACTATTGAAATGCTGGCTTACTACACAGCCATCACTGACCTTCCAAACACCCAGACAGGTTCTACTGGTAACATACCTCCCTGGTTAGTGGCTGACTACCAACTAGCTACTAATGTTTGACTAATACTTAATCCTTAGGCAAGTGTCCTCTTTCTGAATAACCATAAATTTATGCCAAGGATTATTTCATGCACATAAATTTGCAAAATCTCGTAAAGTGCTATGTTAGCTGGCACATGGAAAGTTAATGAACTCCCGTTTTCAGTCACATAGGAAACTTAATCTAACTAAAGAAACAAATTCATGAGGAAAAAAGAGAAAAAAGGTATCTCTACATAAGTAAACCTTTCTGGAAGTTGCTCTAAATAACCATAAATCTGTATTCAGGTATGCCAAGGACTATTTCAAATCAACTATAACCTTATTTCCAGCAAATGATCATCACATGTTGTGCTGACTGGCAAAGAAGAACCAAATGAGATCTGCAGATACACATTCAGAGATTCAAGTTTTCCTGAGGGACTAGCTTACTAAGAACTTCTCATTTTCCAGATATGATGCCATGGTTAAACAATATCAGGAACAAGTTGATCTTACTCCAATGAGATGTACAGGATATACATGTTTACAAGGTTTCTATGTTTCATATTTCATATATTATATTTACATGGAACCATAGAAGTGAGTCATAAGGTGGGTGAGGAGGCACAGGTTCTGGGAGCATTGAAGAATGCCTTGGAAAAGAGGTTATTATTTGGAAGGGCAAAAATGGGTATGTTTGAGGGTACAGTAGTCCCAACAATGTTGTTTGGATGCAAGGCATAGCCTATAGATGAGGATATGTGGAGGAGAATGTAAGTGTTGGAAAACAAATGTCTGAGGACAATAGGTGATGTTAGGCTGTTTGACTGAGTGAGTACTATAAGGGTAAGAGAGAGCTGTGGTAACAAGAAGAGTGTGGCTGAAATAGCTGAAGAGGTCATGCTAAAACAGTTTGGACATACAGAGAGAATGAGTGATGAGAGATTGACAAGGAGGACATATGTGTCAGAAGTGGAAGTAATAAGACCAAGGAGAAGATCAAATTGGAGAAGGAAGGACTGAGTGAAAAATATTTTCGAAAGGTCGAGGCCTTAACATGCACAAAGGTGATAAGCATGTATGGAATATAGTGCAATGGAGCGATGTGGCATACAGGGGGCACTGTGCTGTCAATGGACTGAATAAGGGCATATAAAGCAGCCAGGGAAATCTACAGAGAGGCCTGTGTAATCTAGCTGTGGATAGGGAGCTGAGGTTATGGTGCATTACACATGACAGTTAGAGAATGGATGTGAGAGAATGACGACTGATAGAAGCCTGGTGAGGTCTTCCAGGGTCTTCACCAACTCAGTTTGGCTGGGCCAGTGCTGATGGAATAGGTTGCTGGTCAAGCAAGCTGTTGGATGCTACAGTACCCAGGCAAAATGCAATCAGTAAGCTGAACCAGGACATATGAAATAGTCATGGTAAACCACAGAATGGCCTATAGGGCTTGGCTGTGGATGGTAGGCTCTGGTTTTGGTACACTCCACACATATCAGTGAGAGAACAGATGAATGCAAGTGAGGTCATTGTTTATTTGTTCCTAATGCTACTGTGCTATAATAGGAAACGAACTTCATTCTAAAGTAAAATGAATATATATATCTTATGGAAACAAATCAATATGTCTACCTACCTTCTCCATTCTCACTTGGTGTACCATTCACTGTTGGTACAGGAGTCTGCTGAGAAAGGGCCGGTGTGATTTGCGTTGTGGTTCCTGATGTTAGTGCAGTTACGGAAGTAATGGGGCCAACTTTCTTAGCTAAACTGTTTTCGGTAGTGATAGGAATTACTGCATTTGCTTTCTTAATTGGGCTATTCTCCAGTTTGACCTCTGCTTTGACTTGAAGCATTGGAGGTGTTGAAGAAATGGGTGCCATTGCTGGAGCAAGAGTAGGGGGCTGTAAAGAGGTTGAAACTTGAGAAACTGGACAGGTAACTTGTTGTTGTTGTTGTTGTTGTTGTTGTTGTTGTTGTTGTTGTTGTTGTTGTTGCTGCTGCTGTTGTTGTTGTTGTTGTGGTTGTTGTTGCTGTGGTTGTTGCTGCTGTGGTTGTTGCTGTTGAGGTTGCTGCTGCAGTGGTTGTTGCTGTTGTGGTTGTTGCTGTTGTGGTTGCTGTTGTTGTGGTGGCTGCTGAGGTGGCTGCTGAGGTGGCTGTTGAGGCTGCTGCTGTGGCTGCTGCTGTTGTTGTTGCTGTTGTGGTTGCTGCTGATGTTGTTGTTGCTGTTGTTGCTGTTGTTGTTGTTGTTGTTGCTGTTGTTGTTGTTGTTGCTGATGTTGTTGCTGCTGATGTTGTTGATGCTGTTGTTGCTGATGATGATGGTGCTGTTGTTGTTGTTGCTGTTGTTGTGGAGGCAAGGTGGTTGTGGCTGGAGCAAGGAGTGGGGCGGGGCTGGATATGGGAGCTTGGGTAGTTAAAGACTGTACATGAGTTGCAGCTTGCAAAGAGACACTAGATATAAGTGCAGGAGGTGAGGGAGCCACAGAAACATGTGGAATTGCAGTAGTTGACTGCTGTGGTTTGGGTGCAGGTGCTCTGACGAGTTGTGGCAGACCAGGAGGAGGTTGCCCCGCCGGTGGTAAAGGTGCTGTAGGTGGGGTCATTGGCACTCCCGGTCTAAAAAAAAAAGTTTTAGTATTCAGTAATTTTTCCTCCATATTTATAAAATACTTCATTACAATTACATTTTCATTAATACATAACATGGATGTTAGTAATAGAGAAATGCCAAAAGAATAACCATGTTAAAATATTCAGCTGCAAGAAATGTAAGTCTTGAAGTATGAAAAACACTCTCTCTTAGGTAGTACCACACAAACCATAAGAGATACCTCTGACTTGCAGCATCCCTTGTTAACCACCCTTTAGTGACACTATGTGTTTATGTCTGTGTGCAGGGTAGTTGTGCAGTAAGTATTGTGTTTTCATTTTGGTAACTGAATCATGGGCACGAAAGGTATTGAGATATAATGAATTGATGTTTGTAATGCTGAAAGGATGGGTGTTGTGATAAACACAGACAAGAAAGTGTCACTTGTATATATCTAAAGAAGGTGGTTTCAGATGGGTGTACGTTTGGTGAGGTGGCATTTAAAACCAAGTTGCAAGGGCAGTTTTTAGTGCACGTCAGGTCACTTTAGTGTATACATATTTTGTCAGTACTATGTATAGTGTTATACTTGTATGAGACAGAGTGATCTGTGGGTATAGGCTGCTGAAGAGTGAAACATTAGTAACATTTAATTTCTGAGAACACTGAGATGAGATTGTAAAGGGAGGATCTTTGTTTTGCTGTTTAGGTGATGAGTGTTTGTAGTAGGTATGATATTGTTCTGAGTGCATTGTTTTGTGGTATGCAGCTCTGTTATAATTGCTTCTAAGATCATGGATGTGAAGAGGCAATGGAATTCCCCAAGGAGCAGTTCTTTTTCTAATCCTCCTACATAACCTCCCATTACCTCTAACAAACCACAAATCACATCACAACATCCTAACACAACAGTAGCAGTAACATACAGCACTTCATTACAAAATTGGATGGCTCACCCAGGACAGGATATCTGCACCTCCAAAAAAGTCTTAAACCACTCTGTTAACCCCAAAAAGACTTCAGTCTTGCTCACACCCTCCAGTCACCCTGAACAGATAATTATTCCCACTGAACAAACACTAACCACTCTAGACACCACAAATGACATTCACTCCCTATGCCAATAATGTCAGTGCAAAAGCATCACAAATACTTAAATGCCCTCAAAACAGTAACTGGCACCAGGTTTAAACAAGAAAAAAAATCCTTCAACATGCTCTGCAAACAATTCATCTACTCTAAACCACTCCTCAACTGCCTAGCCTTTGGAACTCTTAAAAACGGATATAACAAAGATGCAAACCACACAAAATGGTGCACTTCCAACAATCACTGACTGTCTCGCAACCAAAAAACCTCAACACCTACATGATGAAACAAAGATCCTCCCAATGAAATCCAATTTCAAAATGCTTGGTACTCAATTCTATGCAACATCACTAGACCCCTCCCACCCAAACCACTCCATAAATAGCCACTAACCCCGCAGCGGAAATAAAAAGCTTACCCCCATCTCACACTTCAGCAACCTCTACTCACAGATCCACCCACTAACAACAATAACATTGATAAAACACATAAACACTGAAATAACCTGACAAGCACAAAGCTACTGACCTCCCAACTCTGTCTTAAACTCCAACCCACCAATCATAAACCCATAAGAAACCATACTCCCTGAACAAACATGAGTCACATTTTCCTGCCTATACTCTGGACATTGCCCATCCCTACAATGCTACAAACACTGTTTCAACATATCTCAAGACTCTTGAGAGATATGGTGAAGAATGAACAAAGGTGAGATTAAGCAAAGCTAGTGTAGTGGGTAAAGAAAAGGATATATTTAAAGAAGCTGTGTTTATATGTGCAAGGGAAGGCTGTGGCATACAATGGTGGGACAGGGGCATTTGAGATAGGGCAGTGAGTCATGGGATGAGGAAGTTAATTTGTTAGTGAGAGAGAAAAGAGAGGTGTATGGGTATTAACACCATGGAATATGTGCAAATGACTGGAAGACGTACAAGAGAAAGCAGCATGCATTCAAGAGGAAGTTGCAGGGGCAGAAAAAGTGGTTAAATGTGAGTTGAAGTGAGCAAAAACATAGGGAAAATGAAAAAAAAATTGGATGGAAGTGAATAGTTTAAAAGAAAAAAGAAAACAATTGGAAGTATCAGTGAATTGAACAGATGAGGAAATGGCAAAAGACAAAGAGAGGTGAAGAGAAGATGGAGTAAGTACTCTGAAAAACTGTTGTGTGTATGATGGTAGGTTGCAGATGTAGAGTGTTAGGATGTGGAGGTATATGAAGCAAGAGAGTCATGGCAGGTGGTTTGGACAAAAGAGAAGAGGTGGTGCAATGCCATGTATAAAGAAAAGCATGGCAAAAAAGCTGAAGTAGATGGAACAAAAGTTGAATTTTTCACCAATGGTTCATTAGGATTTTCATAGTAAGTATACCTCAAAGTGAGGTGTTTAAGGATTGCCAGAATAACTGTATAATGCCACTGTATAATGGCAAAGGAGACAAAACTAAATGTTCATATCATAAAGGTGTAAGTTTGCTGAGTGTGCCTGGTAAACTATATGGGAGAGTGGTGACTGAAAGGGTGGTGGCATGCACACAGCTTCAGAATAGGGAGGAACGATGTAGCTTCAGGAGAGGTTGAGGGGTAGAGGATGCATGGATCAGGTAATTACTTTAAAAAATGTGTGAGAGATACTTAGACAGAGAAAGATATATATGTGGTGTTTATGGTTATGAGGAAAGAGTATGGCAAGGATGATATAGATGTTCTGTGGAAGGTGTTACAAATATATGATGTAGGAGGGAGAAAAGCTTTCACAAACAATGATAAGATTTTATCAAGACAGTATGATGTCTGTGCAATAAGAAAAAAAGGAGAATGAGGTTCCAGGGAAGGTGGTATGCAAAACGGTTGTATGATGTCATCATTGCTGTTTAACATATTCATGGATGGGGTGGTGAGGGAGGTAAATACAAGGGTATTGGAGAGAGTGGCAGAACTGCAATCTGTTGGAGTTGGGGGGGAGGCAGTTGTCTGTTGTTGTTTGTTGATAAGAGGGATCTGGTAGCAGTCTTGATTGTGAAACTGCAAAAGTTTCTACATCTGGGGAAGTGTGTTAAAGGAGAGAATTGAAAGTTATGTGAAGAGATAAGTTTATAAAGTTTAGCCATCGAGAGAGAGACAGGTAGGTTGGAATGCAAGTTTGAAGGGTGAGAACCTGAAGGATGTGGAGCGTTTTAGATATCAGGGAGTGGATATGGTAGTGGATGGAACCATGTGAGCTACAGTACAACATTGGGTGGGTTAGAGGAAAAAACGTCCTGGGCACATTGAGGAATGTGGAAAAAGGGGTAACTGTCTGTGAGGGTGGTGACAGTGTTGTATGGATGTGAAGCAATGGCACTGGATCAAAAAGTGTAAATGATGGTGTTAGAAATGAAAATGCTTGAGGACAGTATGTGGTGTGAGGAGGAATATAAGTATTGTAGTAAGAGCTTGGTTGAAAAGTGAAGAGGGTGTGCTGAAATGGTTTGGACAGATGGAGAGGATGAATAAGGAAAGGCTGAACAAAGGAAATATCTGTCAAAAGTGGAAGAGATAAGGAGCTGGGGTAGAACGAACTGGAGTTGGAAGGACGGAGCGAAAGATGTTTTAAGAGACTGGGGTCTGAGCATGCACTATGTTGTATGGCATGCATGGGAAAGAATGAAATGGAACAATGTTGTACACTGGGTGCAATGTGCTGTTAATGAACTGAAACAAGGCATGTAAAGTAGTGTGGTAAAACCACAAAAAGGTCTGTAGGGCTTGGTTGTGGGTAAAGGGCCCTGGTTTTCATACATTATACATAATTGATATTGAGTGAATATGAGCAAATAAGGTCACTCTTCATCTGTTCCTGGCACTACCTCATTATGCATGAAATGGCAAACAAGTATAAATGAATGATATTGCCACTTTAATAAAACCAAAAATAATCTGTCAAGCACTTCAGCAGTGTCTACAGAAACCGTGTCCATTCTCTTTCACTGTAACAAAGATTCATATACGTCACTTTAGTGAACTAACAGTTCAGTCTACACACTTGTACCTGGTACAAATCATGTTGGCTTTCATCTATGAAATAATCATACATTTAAGAATGTCTTGTTACTATATTTTCATAGACTCTGATTACGTGCAATGTTAAGCTAATTGGTCTACATTCTTTTGTACTACTTTACATCTTCCTTTCTGTACTGATTATAGTGTACATAAAACTGAGTTAATGGATGTGGACCCAACATATGCCACAAAATCTATGTAGAAAGTTCTTTATCTGATTAGGTGTTGGATGTCAGAAATCAAATATCACAGCTACAATGACATAAGCACAAAATCCCAACCTATTGCTTGTACACACAATATTACATGACTTTACTTCAGAAATGAATACAGACCAAACCTGTAACAGGGATACCACATGCAAAATTATAAACCTGAAGAATTTTCTGAGCCTCAGGGAGCTATAAATCAAAGCTGCAAGATCATCTGAATTGTAATCAAGTCACCTTTATATATGGCTAACTGTGTTCATCGATATGTATAATTTTTTCTTTTCATACTTGATCACCATTTCCTGCATTAGCGAGGTAGTGTCAGGAACAGATGAAGAAAGACAGCATCCACTTACAGCCATTCTCACGGTGACATATATAATGCATCAAACTACAGCTCCCTATCCACAACGAGGCCCTACAGCCCCTTCACATGCCCCAAACACTTCACATGCCATGGTTCAGTCCACTGGCAGTACGTAGACACCAGCATACAACATCATTCCAGTTCACTCTATCCCTTGAACACCTTTCACTCTCCTACATGTTCAGGCCCCTATCACTCATTCCATCCTTCCATCTCCAATTTAGTCTCGCCATTCTCCTTGTTTCCTCCACTCCTGATGCATATATCCTCTTTGTCAACCTCTCCTTGCTCACCTAAGTCCAAACCATTTCAGCACTGCCTGTTCAGCTCTCTCAACCATGCTCTTACCCTTTCATCACTTACTTGATCAAAGCACTCCAAACCTCATGTTGTCCTCCACCATTTCATTTCACTCTTCTCCACACAGGCTCATCTATAGCCGATGATGCCTCACATCCACATAATACTGTTGGGATTATTATTCTTTCAAACATACCCATTTTTGCCCTCCCAGATAACATTCTCTCTTTCTACACACTCTTCAGCACTCCCAGAGTCTTCGCTCTCCTCACCCACATTTTATTTATCACCTTCAATCCTTTCCCATTCAAATGTGTGGATCAAGGTCATGCATGCAACATTTTTGAAATAACCTTTGCAGAACTAGGGTCTCCAGCTCCAACTCTACATGCTGGCAGGATGGCAGGTCTCTTGTTATCCTGCTACCCTGTATCTACTAAAAATGCTGTAAAACTGCAACTTGAAAGGCTTTAATGCAGACTCCAATTTAGCTCTGATAAAGTTAATGCTTAACTCATTTCAGTGTGCTGATCAATGTCAATCAGGGTGAGAGAACCCACGATTCCAATGCTTAGGAAAAAATCCATTAATCATCAGCTTGTATTTGAAAAAACATTGAAATACAATATACTTTTCTTTCTTAATCTGAGATAATAAAAAATATGCATTTTCCCTGTTGTAAGGTATTGCTACTAAGGTGGATAAGCCGAACATCAGAGCTAATAAGTGTAACTCGCATTCATGTTGAGAGGAGCAAGCTACTGGTTTCAATTAACAATTCTGCTTTTCCCTCATTAGTACTCAATGCTCTGATCCAAAACATAAAGTTTTTGACAAACTCCAGCTTGATGGAAACATTTACCCAGGGAAGTTTGACTTTTATGAGATGTTATTCAACAGTCATCAATAAAAGGTCAGCACAAAGATGTGTCCTAAAGCACACTATCAGTCCATGAAAAAAAATAGCTACCACTGCAGTTCACTCAAAACACTTACTTAGCCTGGGCCATACTAGTAATGGCTTGCATTGGGGCAGACTGAGAGATGACCTTATTAGGGGCAGAAACAGCAGGTGAAGAAGACATGGGTACAGGGGACACTGATGCTTGTTGCATAACTTGGGTACTAGCATTGGCAGCAACAGCAGCAGCAGCAGCCACAGCATTACCATTGGCAACAGCATTATGAGAAACTTGTGTAGCAGTCATCTGGGGAGCATTGCTCATGGCTGGAGATGTTCGATTGGCACCACTCTTGCCACGCATCTTATTCTGATGGAGAAACATTTTCAAATTATTATTTAACGATACTGGAAACCTATCTTTCTTGACTGAGGATACTTTGTTTCAGATGGTGTAAGTAAGCATGACTAATTACCAAATTACCTTCTCAGAAGCCTTACCTGTCCTTCAGATTTCTGAAAGTAAATGTTTTCATGGTTTCTATAAAATTTCCCTACCCTCCAAAAGGCTTGGAATTTGTGCATCGATTTAATATGAGGAACTTTGTCGAATGCTTTCTGGAAGTCCAGAAATATTATATCTTGTCATGGGTATAGAAGGAGGTTTGCAAGGAATGATCTGCACCTTCTAAAACCATGCTGTGTTTTATTGATCAGGTTGTGTTATTCCAAATAAGTTACAATAATCGACTCATAAGTCTACATATAATTCATGTGATGCTAAAAAGAAAGTAATTACCAGTAATCTGCCAATCTCCAGTCCTGTGGGACTATTCTATCTTGGAGAAATTTATTGAAAATATGGGTTAACAGCCCAGCAATTTCATGTTTGACATTCCTAATTACTCATGGATAGAATTAAATCAAAACTTTGGCTTCTATTAGACTTCAGCTTATTTATCTGTGTTAGTACTTCTCTAACTGTGATGTTAAATTCCTGCATCGTGTGAGTGCTATTTATCACTGTCTTAAAATTCATATCTTTGCTTTCTAGCATAAAAAAACTAAAGAACTTGTTCACAGTTGTTGTTATGCTTATATCATCCACAATGGGTTCCCTGTCCTCATTTATTATGGTTCTCATTCCACTCCTTATATGTTTCTTATTATGGATATATCAATAAAATCTTTTAGGATATCTATTACTATCTCTTGCAATATTCAATTTGCATTTTCTCTCAGCTTCTTTGATGAGGACTTTCACTTGCCTTCTGATTAATTATATTGTGTTGCAATATTTGGGTTATTATCTGATTTCTTAAGCTTATACAGTATCTTTCTGCACTGCATAGCTCTTGCAACAGCCTGGGAGCACCATTCAAGCCTGTTATTGGTTTTATTGTTTCTGTCAAACATGGGAATGAATGTAACTCAATGGTACATAAACTGACACTCAAAACTGTTCATAACTCCAATGGGCATGAACCAACAAAGATGGGACTCTTTAATGAGTCAAACAGCCCATTAAAATCCACCCTTTTAAAGTTAGGGGTAATAATACATGCTTATGGGAAGTTGGTTTTGATATTCATGTTGAGCCTATCCATGTTATGATCACAAATGCCTTGATGTTCTCCAACATGGGTATTAGTCACTAAGAACTCCAGGGATGCAAGGACAATATCGAGTATATTAGTTTTCCTCGACTTGGTTATGGTCTGGTTGAGAAAACTGTATCCAACAAAGTTGAATGGCCTAGCCGATTCACTTTCTACATGAGATTCCTGTAAGATTAAAATCCCCAAGAATGACTGAATCTTTATCCTGTATTGCTTGATGTAAATTCTCATACATGACAGTGTCAACATCAGCTGAATGACTAGAGTAATCATAGATGATTTTTATGTAATGTTTGGCAGATTCTGTGCTAATCTGAACACACAAGAGTGCAACAGCAGCCGATGTCATAGACTGAATTTCAATGGGGTTTGGGTAAGATTTTACATACAGTGCAGTTCTACCTCCTCAACCATCTCTGTCCCTTACATATAATTTGTAGTCCGGTAGATTGTACTTGCTAATCAGACTGTTGTTCTTTGTGTTCAGAAATGTTTCTGTTAAACCAATGATATCATTGTGTTCACTGCTTACTAATCAATGCAATGCAAGCTATGTTTCAGATGTATCTTATATTCATGTAAAGTCCATCTAATATATGTCATTTCTGTAGGAGACTGGTGGCATGAATTGGTGACCAGCTATTTTTAGACTTAGTAGTGATGAGCCCCCATGACCTGCATCCCTGACGTCACTGCCTGGTGGGGTGGGGAGGAGATTCGATCTGACCTCCCTCATGTAACATAACCAGACTTGACCTCAACTGCCTGTTTGATGTAGTCATCACACCGACCTCTACGGGGTTTCAACATGAAGTTTTTCCCTTGTAGTTGTAAGGCAATCTGATCTTTGATTTGCACAGCAAATAGTTCTGCCCCTCTATGATTAAGGTGAATACTGTCTTTTGTTGTATAGTTCCTTATCTTTTAAGAATTCAAACCAAGGATCTAAACAGCCAACTCTCGCATCCATGCACAAGCTTTTCAGTCTCTCATTCACACCTAGCACTTTACTAAGGGTGTAGTTATCTACATTAAGTCACAGGGAGCACCAACTATAGCAATGTTATCCAAGCTATCTTTTTGGGTGCCAATTAGCTCATTGTACTCTTCTGTGACAACTTCTGAATTTGAATTCTTATGGTAACCGTTGGTGCTGCCAACATTCACCAATAAACATGACTTTTTAGTTGGTATTTAATGTATTTAACCTCTTGTTTAATTGGGGGAAATTTTAGCATCAAGGTAGACCATCTCTTTGCACAAAAATTCCCTACCAAGTGTTTAGCCAGATTACAGGTAAGTTGCCTACAAGCACGGAACAGTCTTCTTCGCTCATTTCCTGCAAGTTGCCAAGTACTGCAAATCAATCGCTCATAGGTATGGCCAATGGGGCTGGGAAGGGGGAAAGTGGTCCCATGAAGAAGGAGGAAGGAAACTGCTGGATAGATGGTTGAGATGTGACGTGAACTTGGAGGTAATGGAATTTGGGCAAGGGAGTGCCAAAGAGGAGGGACAGGACTGAGAGACTGGATGATGGTAAGGGGAGGTAGCAGAATGGGAGGGCTGAGGGGTAAGGGGAATATGATGAGGTGGAGGGGCCATGGGGGCACAGAGAGTGGGGGAGGGTACCACCAAAGGTGGGTTGGGGCAGGTAGTGGGCACTAAATGGGTAATGAAGAGGATGTTGTGAGGGGAGGGAGTGAGCGAGGAAGTGGTTGACCAAGATGGCTGGGGGAAAAGAGAGAGCAGGCACTGGGGGAAAAGAGAGAGTAGGCACTGGGGGAAGATACTAAGGGCACAGTTATGGAGCACCATTTTCAAACTCTGTATCTCTTTCCTTTGTATTACATTTTTTGCAGTTAAAGCTCTGAGTTCTGTCTTAATTTCACTTAAATCACTTCATTTACACTTCTTTTCCAGGTTACACAGAACAAACAATCTTTGCATGCTCCTTCTGGTCCAGCTGTCATAAAATCTTTAATAAAACCTTGACCACAGAATGTACATCAGGTAGTGGGTAGCTGGTGCATTGTAATAAGAAAAAATTACACAAATGTACACTGAAAGGTTAATGAATGTAATTAAAGTGAAGGGACAGTTAATGCAGAGGCCCTTAGCCTGTATGATGGCCTAGCATATCACACCTGCTGCATGCATGTAGTGCTTGATGAATTATACTGTTTCTCAGGGCTGCTACCACTACTTTTTTTTCCATAACTATTAAATATATGTTCATCAAGGAGTGACTTCTGCAATAAATCAAGTCTTCTAAATGTTTGTGTAGTCACTCCATGCATGTTTCTCATTTCTCTTAGATTTGATAATTCTGAAACTTCCTTATGAAGATGATTTCAGATTTAAAATAATTATATCTTAAGTCCCCCATCTACTGTCATGCATACAGTATCATGTCCTGTAAAGATCAAGTCCTTTCAGCCTCTTGTGGTAAGTTCATACATTCCTGACCATCATCTTCCTTGTGAAGCTTTTCTTTATACTTTCAAACATTTTCACTTCCATCTGTTTGACTAGTGACCAGAAAATACAGCAGAAATCTATTTTGCTCAATAAATACACTGAACATTTTGAAAAGGGTTTTTTATTTATTATAAAAGCACAATCTTATCACTGTGCTCCTTAAATCTAAGTCTGCATTACTGTCTTTGACATTTTCTATGTTTTTTCATTCTTTTCATGATACCGGTTTGAATCTCTCCTCATTGAATTCCAATGAGTTCTTTTCTACTCATATGTAAATGATATTGTTTCCAGGTATGTGATGGACTTCTTCATTACCCATTGTTTTACTTAATTCATGTCACCTAGATAACTGCTATTTATGCTCTCCCTCACATCCTTGTCTATGTTTGCTATCATAATCAAAGGCTACTACTGTTCCTTGTGGTGTGTTCAAAGGAACATCATCATACGAGACTCCATTTGCAACAAACCTGAATTTTTTGTTGGTTAAAAACTCTCTAATCCACTTTCCTAGTTTTCCTTTGATGTCTTTCTCTACTAACACTCCATTCTTTTCAATTCTTTTGAAAATAAGAGTGAGACAGAGAGAATACCACGAGGGTCCCAATCTAAATACTATTATAAAAATGGAATTAGTAAAGGTCTTCACAGTAAGTTCAGAGAGAAGTTTAAAAATATTTCAACTTCATAAATTCTATGAATTTTCAGTTATAGAATTGAAATCATAAGTTTACCTGTGCTCTGGGTGCTGTCATTGGTCCAGGGGCAAGTTGCTGGCCAGCTGTCTGTGTTGACACTGATGAACCTGGTCGAATTTGTGTCGGATTGGAAGGCAAGATAGGTAGACGCATGTTAGGTGCCTTGGGTTGGATGTTGGCCGGCATTTCCATCCCAGCTCTTGCTTTGGGGGCCTGAGGGCCATGCTGCATTGATCCCAAGGGCGGCATCATGGCTAGAAAAGAAGTTATCTAGTAAACACCGTATATTATGTATAGTATCTCTGTCATATGCCTTTCCCTTTCCATTGCTGAAAATTTCCAAATCTTTATGCACAGAAAACCTTACCACATTGCTAAAAACATTTTCTCTATATTTTGGTTAAAGTAAAACAGATGTCATCTACTTACTCTAAGAAGTATGACTATGTTTAAAAATCTAGTTTTGCTTACACTAAGAAGTAAGAATTTGTTGAAAAAACTAGTTGTTAACCAGTGCATATCCTATATAATGAAAATGAGTAATCCGGATGTATGAGAATACAGAAATAAGGGAAACAACAGAAGAAACTGAGGTGGAAAAAGTAGCAACTGTAAAAGGATACCATGGAGTTTGACTTATGCAACACAGAAGTTTACCAAATACTAAAAGGCCTAGCTAATGGCAGAGGAAGGAAAACATCCAAGTCCTCAAGGTAAAAACTGAAGTAACACCTACAAGATAGAGAAAGAGAACCAACAGGATGGCACGAAAAATGTGGGTTAAGTTTTGAAAGCAGTATGAGGGAGTTAGAACCATCCTAGATGAGACAGTGGTACTTTATACAAGAAAATACAGCCTTTATATAGCTTAAGTACCATCTCAGGACAGAATTTTAGATTCTAAAAACTGAAAGACCATTTCTCTCCAAGGCAGTGTCCCACAAGCACAAGATATATTTACTCAAAATATTTGGGACAGGACCTCAAAACTACAGTAATTCCAGTGAAGAAGTCCTAGCTTGAGAGAGAGAGAGAGAGAGAGAGAGAGAGAGAGAGAGAGAGAGAAGAGAGAGAGAGAGAGAGAGAGAGAGAGAGAGAGAGAGAGAGAGAGAGAGAGAGAGAGAGAGAGAGAGAGAGAGAGAGAGAGAGAGAGAGAGAGAGAGAGAGAGAGAGAGAGAGAGAGAGAGAGAGAGAGAGAGAGAGAGAGAGAGAGAGAGAGAGAGAGAGAGAGAGAGAGAGAGAGAGAGAGAGAGAGAGAGAGAGAGAGAGAGAGAGAGAGAGAGAGAGAGAGAGAGAGAGAGAGAGAGAGAGAGAGAGAGAGAGAGAGAGAGAGAGAGAGAGAGAGAGAGAGAGAGAGAGAGAGAGAGAGAGAGAGAGAGAGAGAGAGAGAGAGAGAGAGAGAGAGAGAGAGAGAGAGAGAGAGAGAGAGAGAGAGAGAGAGAGAGAGAGAGAGAGAGAGAGAGAGAGAGAGAGAGAGAGAGAGGCATAGCAATTTTCAGATGCTTCACCTTTCTCCTCTGAGTCTGTATACCCCAATGAAAGCAGAAGGTTTCAAGAAAATCTGAAAAAAAAAAAAAATGGTGACTGGACACACATAACTGTGACACTCCTAAAGGAGGAATCCCAACAGGTACATGGTAGATCTGAATCTAATTAATGTAACATGTGATGAAATTGGATGACAAGGTACAAAGTCTCCTTTCATGACTTCCTCCAAGGAAAGCTAAGGTCGGGTGCAGATTTTTCACATCATGTGCTTCATCATAAATCCTAGGTTGAGCCTACAAAATGACTTTTAAATCCTCATTGATACATTACTTACCAAAATGAGTTAAAAGGTTCCTGGGTGCACAAGTGAACTGTCCCCTAATTAATCTTTGGGGAAGTCCAAAATGTATCTTAAGAAATTTAACTGGGCATGTGACATGAAGTCTCCCATGAATGAATGGCAACTGGGTTATTTGTAAATCTAACAGTTTCATTCTTGTAAATATCTACTGTTGCCATTTATCTTAACCCATAAGAGATTGCCATCATTGATAAGAAGATTTCTGTGTCTGGCAAAAGCATGAAATTTACTAACTTTCCTCCTATAGCCTATGGTTTCAAGGAAAAGAAGTTTCATGAAAAGATATTGAAGACCTATGCTGCCAGAAAAACTATTAGACTGTAAGAAGTCTACGAATTTTGAAAGATCCCACCTAGGATGTAGTGAAGCAAGTGGTCTCCTCAGATTAATACCAAAACTCAGAAAAGGGGGTTCTTGAAGGGCACCCTTATAACAGATAATAGTGCTACTGTGATACTCTAAACGTAGTGCTTAAGTTACATCCAAGGTATCAGATTCTTTAACCCTAAGCTGCAGACTGTACTAACTCCAAATATTATGTACAGCACCCCTCGCCCCCACTGCAGGATTTTTTAAAAGAAAATTCTTAACTTGTGCTTTTTCAATGCCTCATAAGTTATTTTTCAAAAACATATAATATTTAAGTTTGCATGCATGGTGGATCTGTACTCATATGTATAAAAAGCTCACAGATAAGTAACTTTCCAGGCGAGCCAAGGCAATTGCCACAGCCAACTCTGCCAAGTAAGGTTAGGTTAGGTAAGGTTAAGAGAGAATGTTTTCTTAGTGTGAAGGAATAGCAGTTCTAACAATATTACATGGTTGCAAGGCATGGGCTATAGATAGGGTTGTAAGGAGGAGGATGGATGTGTTGGAAATGAAATGTTTGAGGACAATAAGTGGTGTGAGGTGGTTTGATCAAGTAAGTAATGAAAGGGTAAGAGAGATGTGTGGTAATAGAAAGAGTGTGGTTGAGAGAGCAGATGGTGTGTTGAAATGGTTTGGACATATGGAGAAAATGAGTGAGGAAAGGTTGACAAAGACAATATATTTGTCAGAGATGGAGGGAGAAAGGAGAAACAGGAAACCAAATTAAGAGGTGGAAGGATGCAGAGAAAATGATTTTGAGAGATCGAGGCCTAAACATACAGGAGAGTGAGAGGCATGCAAGGAATAGAGTGAAGTGGAACTATGTCATATACCAGGGTCGACGTGCTGTCAACAGACTGAACCAGGACATGTGAAATGTCTGGGGTAAACCATGGAAAGGTCTGTAAGGCCTGGATGTGGATAAAGTGCTGTGGTTTTGATGCATTACACACTACATCTAGAGACTGAATGTGAATGAATGTGGCCTTTTTTTTGTCTGTTTTCCTGGCGCTACCTCAATGAAGCAGGGGGTAGCGATGCTATTTCCTGTGGGGTGGGGTAGCACCATGAATGAATGAAGGCAGACACATATGAATTTGTATATATATATATACATGTATGCATGTGTGCGTGTATGGGCATTTATGTATATATATATATACATGTGTATTATACATGACAGCGAGACTTGAGTGTGAATGAATGTGGCCTCTGTTGTCTTTTCCTAGTGCTACCTCGCAAGCATGAGGGGGGGGAGAGGGTTGTCATTTCATGTGTGGCAGGGTGGCGACGGGAATGAATAAAGGCAGCAAGTATGACTTATGTACGTGTGTATATATGTATGTCTGTGTATGTATATATATGTATACGTTGGAATGTATAGGGATGTACATGTGCATGAGTGGATGTGTAAGTATATACATGTGTATGTGGGTGGGTTGGGCCATTCTTTCGTCTTTTTCCTTGCACTACCTCACTAACGTGAGTGACAGTGACAAAGTATAATAATGAAAAAAAAATAACGTTGAAATGTATAGGTATGTACATGTATGTGTGTGGATGTGTATGTGGGTGAGTTGGGCCATTCTTTCGGCTGTTTCCTTGCACTACCTCGCTAATGCGGGAAATGGCGAATAGTATGAAAAAAGAAAAATATATATATATATATATATATATATATATATATATATATATATATATATATATATATATCTTTCTTTCTTTCATACTATTCGTCAGTTCCCGCTTCAGCAAGGTAGCGTTAAGAACAGAGGACTGGGCCTCTGAGGGAATATCCTCACCCAGCCCCCTTCTCTGTTCCTCCCTTTGGGGAAAAAAAAAATCCTCTTTGTCAGAGGTGGAGGGAACGAGGAGAAGTGGGAGACCAAATTGGAGGTGGAAAGATGGAGTGAAAAAGATTTTGAGTGAACGGGGCCTGAACATGCAGGAGGGTAATAGGTGTGCAAGGAATAGAGTGAATTGGAACGATGTGGTATACCGGGATCAACGTGCTGTCAATGAATTGAACCAGGGCATGTGAAGCATCTGGGATAAACCATGGAAAGTTTTGTGGGGCCTGGATGTGGAAAGGGAGCTGTGGTTTCAGTGCATTATACATGACAGCTAGAGACTGAGTGTGAACGAATGTGACCTTTGTTGTCTTTTCCTGGCGCTACCTCACGCACATATGGGGGGAGGGGACTGTCATTTCATGTGTAGCGTGGTGGTGACGGGAATGAATACGGGCAGACAGTATGAATTATGTACATGTGTATATATGTATATGTCTGGGTGTGTGTATATATATATATATATATATATATATATATATATATATATATATATATATATATATATATATCCCTGGGGATAGGGGAGAAAGAATACTTCCCACGTATTCCCTGCGTGTTGTAAAAGGCGACTAAAAGGGAAGGGAGCGGGGGGCTGGAAATCCTCCCCTCTCGTTTTTTTTTTAATTTTCCAGAAGGAACGGTGAAGGGGGCCAGATGAGGATATTTTCTCAAAGGCCCAGTCCTCTGTTCTTAACACTACCTTGCTAACGCGAGAAATGGTGAATAGTATGAAAGAAAATATATATATATATATATATATATATATATATATATATATATATATATATATATATATATATATATATATATATCCCCTATCCCTGGGGATAGGGGATTAAGAATACTTCCCACGTATTCCCTGCGTGTCGTAGAAGGCGACTAAAAGGGGAGGGAGCGGGGGGCTGGAAATCCTCCCCTCTCGTTTTTTTTTTTAATTTTCCAAAAGAAGGAACAGAGAATTGGGCCAGGTGAGGGTATTCCCTCAAAGGCCCAGTCCTCTGTTCTTAATGCTACCTCGCTAACGCAGGAAATGGCGAATAGTTTAAAAGAAAGAAAGAAAAATATATATATATATATATATATATATATATATATATATATATATATATGTAAACGTTGAGATGTATGGGTATGTATATGTGTGTGTGTGGGCTTGTATGTATATACATGTGTATGTGGGTGGGTTGGGCCATTCTTTCGTCTGTTTCCTTGCCCTACCTCGCTAACACAGGAGACAGCGACAAAGTATAATAATATATATATACTCGCCATTTCCTGCATTAGAGAGGCAGTACTAAGAACAGAGGACTAAGCCATAGAGGGAATATCCTCACTTGGCCCCTTTCTTTGTTCTTTCTTTCAGAAAATTAAAAAACAAAAGGGGAGGATTTCCTGCCCTCCGCTCCCTCCCCTTTTAGTAGCCCATGCCATCTCAGCTAACATGAAAAAAATATATAAAAATCTCTTAGTGTTTATATCGTATAAACATATACAAAACTTGTATATGTGAAAAATAAATAAAAAATGTAAAAGATACTTGAAAATATATATACAAAAGTGAAATCACACCTTCAAAGAAATCATACCTTATGCAATGTGATTATGTCTTTAGGATGCTCTAATATGTCTAACTTCTTTTCTTGGCTGGTGAAGAACTGAGAGAGGGGTACATTAATAACAGTGCTTTATTGTGTTAAGTACAAAGGTGATGACCTGGTACATATGGTGCAGGATTACAGTAAGGTGAGGTTAGTTGAGTGAATAAAGGATTGGTAGGAGTCCAAAGGTGCTGGTGTAGGTGCAAAATGTGAGGCAAAAGTCTATGAAAAAGATAAATGTCTGCCAAGCTTTCTTAGGGCTTCTTTAGGAGAGAGATGTGGAATACACTGCAGTCCTGAATAAGTAGACAGGTGCTGTTTGTGCCTGTACTGCAGGGGTGCTGCAGGCATGGCTGTAGGCCCAGTAACCCCAGCTGCTTCTCTAAACAGGTGGAGGCGAAATCCTGTATGAGTCCTGCTGAAGGTGCCCATGGGAGATGACACAACAGAAAACTGCCAGAAAGGTGCAAAGTCAGAAGTACACATGAGGGACTGCCACTGATAAGAAAGATGCCCCAAGGCCTCCTTGAGTCAGTAGTCATTCGGCCAAAACTTCAGGTATCAGAATGGTACACCTGTTGTCTGAGTCAAGTTGATTGTTGAACATGCCTCAGGCCATCATGATATTCATTTATGGCCAATCTAGGTCACCCTTAGGGTGGTCATAGGGGAATGAAGGCAGTCCCCGTAGATGGTGATGGCACCTTGAGAAATGTGCAAGCCTGCAGATTGGCTGGAGAAAGGAGAGGAGGCAGTATATAACTGATGATTGGCTGGATACGAGAAGGTGAAATTACCGTTGTTAAGGTTGAAAGTTGCAAGGTCTGGCCTTATTTCTACTGATGAGACTGTGTGACCCTGGTGAAGTCAACCATATGGGGAGGGGTAAAATGTGGGTCACTAAGCCATTAACACTGTTCCCCTTGGAGATTAAGAGTTCTGATGAGGTCATATATCGTAACTTGACAGGAGCAGTGTAACGAAAGTGACTTCATTATCCAGGCAGCTGGCGATTATTTTTTTTTTTAATGAACACTTGTGTTAGTGGCCCCTATACATATGTACTTATAATATGATACCACAAGTGAGTGCTATGGAACCTTCCATGATTAGCAGTGCATTCTTATCTGACTAAACATTGAATCAGCATCTGTCTTGTGAGAGTGTCGAAGTTGCCTGGTGAATACCTGATCAATACCTCGTAAATACCTAGTAAGTACCTGGTGAAGTCTTCAGGG
Organism: Panulirus ornatus; assembly: GCF_036320965.1. Taxonomy (NCBI): domain Eukaryota; kingdom Metazoa; phylum Arthropoda; class Malacostraca; order Decapoda; family Palinuridae; genus Panulirus; species Panulirus ornatus. Next base: position 11,283,043 of record NC_092227.1, on the reverse strand, counting down.
GTCTTCTACTCTCAGAGCCAGGGCTGGGACCAGGCTGCTGGGTTGGGTTGTTGGATGACCAAGCTCTTGAAAGCTGTGGCCCACAGGCCCAGGATGCCTCCACACCTCCACAGCCTAGTAAGGCAGACACACTTTGTAAATACTTGTCCAGGGTACTATTAAAGTTCATCGTGCATCCCATGGTATTTCTGATGATTGCAAGAAAGATGTTAAAGAATCTCGTAGCCTGGATGTAAAATGTTTTCTCTCTCCTTGTACCTACTGCACCTTTGGATTTCAGAGGTACTACTAGTCTTCCATACCTGTCATGCCAATAGGAAGTTATTTCTGGGTGTAAGATGGGGACCATGCCTTCTAGGATTTTCCAGATGCAGGCAATGGAATAGCCTTAGCTAGCCAGTGATGGGAACCAGCCAGTGCCAGTGTGTGGTTTAAACCTCATACTGTAAATACTGGCTTTGATGGTGATTAGTTAATTGTTTTAATAAAGGATATAAAGGCCAAGGGTCTTTGAAACAAGCCATCATTACTATATAGTGATACTTAAAAATCACTAAACAGTGATACTTAAAAATAACAAACAATGAAACTTAAACTGAAACCACTGCACAATAAATGATTCAGAGAGTAACTTTACAATACACATATAATTCAAAGCTCTGGTATCTCTACATTATAAAAGAGCGTTCACTTGGACAGTGATGAGGTAGGAGTCCTGTAAGAGGGGAGGTCATTATCTGAGTCTATGGTGCAGCTACAGGAGAGGTGGCATGCCAAAGTCCCAAAGTACTGCTGCAGAAGAGAAGAGGAGATACCAGAGTCCCATTACTCTATTGCCAGTGAAGCAAATGGGATGCAGTTAAGTAGGAGAGGTAAAGCTGTGATCCTGTTAGAACCGAGATCACAGTGTTAATGATGGTGATGAGGTAGTAAATGGTGTTCACTCATGTGGCCCTTGCCAGCAAAGGAGGGAGTCTGAGTCACATGAAGGATACTGGATTAGCAGGCTGATCCTGTCAAAAACACAAAATGGTAGACAGGTAGGTGTGGAATCCCAGTGGACTGGAGTGGGAGCATGGTGATGACTGCAAGGGTCTAGGAAGGCTGGTAATTAGCAGTACATGAAAGTGCTAATTTCATGTGTCACCACTTTAGGGTGCTCTTATTAAGTGTTTGATTGGTTCTTGGTGATGGATTGGGAAAGGGGCACACAGACATACATAGTACTCCAATGCTTTACTGAGGAAATTACAGAGGTGATGAGCTAGTACATGTGGTGGAAAATTTCAATAAGGTGAGATGATTTGAATGAGTTATGGACTGGCAGGAGTGTGGCAGTGTTGGGTTAAGCATACAAAGTGAGGCAAGAGTCCATGAAAGAGGTGCATAGCTGCTAAGTCTTAATGGAGCTGCTGTGGGAGAGAGGTGTGGCATGTGCTGCAGTCCTAAGTAAATGGGCAACTGCTGTTTACGCTTGTGCTACAAGAGCACCACATGCATGGAAACAGGTCCTGCAGCTCCTGGTGTTTTTCAAGACAGGCAAATGCATCTGAGTATCTGGTGTTATTCAAGACAGGCTAAGGCAAAGTCCCATGCGAGTCCTGCCCAAATTGGCCGTTAGAGATGAGACACTGTAGTGACCTTCCGGAATCACATGGAGGACTGTTACTGATGGAGGAGGTGCCCAGAGGGCTTCTTGAGTCTGGAGTCACATGAGAAAGACTATGGATACCAGTGATATGAGTCTGCCCAAAGTGACTGTGGGACATGAGGCACTACCGTGACCTGCCTTAAAGGTAGAGTCAGGAGTCATGCAGGGGACTGCCATTGATATAGGAGGTACCCAAAGGCTTCTCAGTTCCAGAGTCACATGACCTAGATTTTAGGCACCAGAGTGAAGCACTTTTTCTCTGAGGCAAGTCAACTGTTTGACTACCACAGGCTGCATCCATCACAATATTTATTTGCAGCCAAGCTGACACCCTAGGGGTAGTCAGGGAGGAACGAAGACAGTTTCAGAGGATGAACATAATTGTTCTGGAATTGTTCAAGCCATAAGATTTGCTGGAGATGAGAGGAGGCAGTATGCAATCATTAATTGGCTGGAGACAAGAAGGAGGCAGAAATAATGTCATCAGGGTTGAAATTCACAGGCTCTGACTTCACTTCTGCTGGTAAGACTATGTGACTCTAGTATTGCCGGCCACATTGTTGGGTAAGTGGTGCAAAGCTCAATACCACTACTCCCCCTGGGGGTTAACCTGCTTACTATGGTTAAAATTCCCATGCAGGAGAATGTACGTGGATGGAACATGGAGACGATGGAGACCAAACTGAAGATGGAAGGACAAAGATAAAAAGGTTCTGATTCCTTAGGGCCCGAACATACAGGAGGGTGAAAAATGTGCACAGGATAGAGTCAAGGGGAGTGATTTCGTATAAGAAGGGCAACATGCTGTTAATCAACTGAATCAAGGCATATGAAGCAGCTTGGGGAATCCAACAAAAGGTCTGAGACTGGGTGTGGATGGTTGTATATGGTTTCGGTCCATAACAGACAACAGCTAGTGAGTGCATAAGGCCTTTTCTTTGTCTGTTCCAAGTGCTACCTTGCTAATATGGGAAAAGGCAAACAAGTATGAAAAGAAACATACAGATGCTCCTCAACTTACGATGGGGTAACGTTCCAAAAAACCCTAAATAAGTTGAAAATATCATGTCGAGAATACATTTAATACTATACATCTAACCTACTGAACATCACAGCTTAGCCTAGCCTACTTCAAATGTTCTCAGAACACTTACATTAGCCTACAGTTGAACAAAATAATCTAACACAAAAGTCTATTTTACAATAAAGTGTTAAATATCTCACCATCGTACGTTGAAAAATCATAATGTCGAACCATTGCAAGTCGGGGGTCATGACAAGTAATAACGAGTAGTGATGAAGTGAGTATTTTGAAGGTTTGTTGAATGTGTTTGATGATAGAGTGGCAGATATAGGGTGTTTTGGTTGGGGTGGTGTAAGAAGTGAGAGGGTCAGGGAGAAAGGTTTGGTAAACAGAGAAGAGGTAGTGAAAGCTTTGCAGAAGATGAAAGCCAGCAAGCTGGCGGGTTTGGATGGTACTGCTGTGGAATTTATTAAAAAAGGAGGTGACTGTGTTGTTGATAGGTTGGTAAGGATATTCAATATAAGTATGGATCATGGTGAAGTGCCTGAGGATTGGCAGAATGCACGTATAGTGCAATTGTACAAAGGAAAAGGGGATAAAGGTGAGTGTTCAAATTACAGAGGCATAAGTTTGTTGAGTATTCCTGGGAAATTATATGGGAGGGTATTGATTAAGAGGGTAGAGGCATGTACAGAGCATCAGATTGGAAAGAACAGTGTGGTTTAGGAGTGGTAGAGGATGTGTGGATCAGGTGTTTCCTTTGAAAAATGTATGTGAGAAATACTTAGAAAAACAGATGGATTTGTATGTGGCATTTATGGATCTGGAGAAGACATATGATGGGGTTGACAGAGATGTTTTGTGGAAGGTTTTAAGAGTATATGGTGTGGAAGGTAAGTTGCTAGAAGCAGTGAAAAGGTTTTACCAAGGGTGTAAGGCATGTGTACAAGTAGGAAGAGAGGAGAGTGACTGGTTCCCACCGAATGTCAGTCTGTGGCAGGGGTGTGTGATGTCCCCATGGTTGTTTAATTTGTTTATGGGTGGGGTGGTTAGGGAGGTAAATGCTAGAGTTTTGGAGAGAGGGGCAAGTATGCAGTATGTTGGGGATGAGAGGGCCTCGAAAGTGAGTCAGTTGTTGTTTGCCAATGATATAGCTTCAGTGGCTGATTTGAGAGAGAAACTGCAGAAGTTGGTGACTGAGTTTGGAAAAGTGCGTGAAAGGAGAAAGTTTAGAGTAAATGTAAATAAGAGCAAGGTCATTGGGTTCAGTAGGGTTGAAGGACAAGTTAATTGGGATGTAAGTTTGAATGGAGAAAAATTGGAGGAAGTGAAATCCTTTAGATATCTGGGAATGGACTTAGCATCAGATGGAACCATGGATGCGAAAGTGAGCCACAGGGTGGGGGATGATGCAAAGGTTCTGGGAGTGATGAAGAAAGTGTGGAAGGAGAGACATTACCTCAGAGAGCAAAATGGGTATATCTGAAGGAATAGTAGTTCCAACAATACTGTATGGTTGTGAGGCATGGGCTATAAATAGGGTGGATGTGTTGGAAATGAAATGTTTGAGGGCAATATGTGGTGTGAGGTGGTTTGATCGAATAAGTAATGAAAGGGTATGAGAGATGTATGGAAATAAAAGGAGTGTGGTTGAGAAAGCAGAAGAGAGTATGTTGAAATGGTTTGGAAATATGGCAAGAGTGAGGAAAGATTGACAAAGAGGATATATGTGTCAGAGGTGGAGGGAACAAGGAGAAGCAGGAGACTAAACTGGAGGTGGAAGGATGGAGTGAAAAAGATTTTTGAGTGATCAGGGCCTGAACATACAGGTGTGCAAAGAATACAGTGAACTGGAATGATGTGGTATACTGGGGTTGATGTGTTGTCAATGGACTGAACCAGGGCATGTGAAATGTCTGGAGTAAATCATGGAAAGGTCTGTAAGGCCTGGATGTGGATAGGGAGCTGCAGTTTTGGTGCATTACAAATAACAGCGAGAGACTAAGTGTGAACAAATGTGGCCCTTTTGTCTGTCTTTCTGGCACTACCCATTTATGCATATGTATATGTGTCTATGTTGATATGTATATGTATGTAAATGAGTGTGTATGGCTGTTTATAATATATATATATATATATATTATATATATATATATATATATATATATATATATATATATATATATATTTTTTTTTTTTTTTTTTCATACTTTTCGCCATTTCCCGCGATAGCGAGGTAGCGTTAAGAACAGAGGACTGGGCCTCTGAGGGAATATCCTCACCTGGCCTCCTTCTCTTTTGGAAAATTAAAAAAAAAATGAGAGGGGAGGATTGCCAGCCCCCCGCTCCCTCCCCTTTTAGTCGCCTTCTACGACACGCAGGGAATACGTGGGAAGTATTCTTTCTCCCCTATCCCCAGGGATAATATATATATATATATATATATATATATATATATATATATATATATATATATATATATATATATATTTTTGCTTTGTCGCTGTCTCCCGCGTTTGCGAGGTAGCACAAGGAAACAGACGAAAGAAATGGCCCAACCCACCCCCATATACATGTATATACATACGTCCACACACGCAAATATACATACCTACACAGCTTTGCATGGTTTACCCCAGACGCTTCACATGCCCTGATTCAATCCACTGACAGCACGTCAACCCCGGTATACCACATCGATCCAATTCACTCTATTCCTTGCCCTCCTTTCACCCTCCTGCATGTTCAGGCCCCGATCACACAAAATCTTTTTCACTCCATCTTTCCACCTCCAATTTGGTCTCCCACTTCTCGTTCCCTCCACCTCCAACACATATATCCTCTTGGTCAATCTTTCCTCACTCATTCTCTCCATGCGCCCAAACCATTTCAAAACACCCTCTTCTGCTCTCTCAACCACGCTCTTTTTATATCCACACATCTCTCTTACCCTTACGTTACTTACTCGATCAAACCACCTCACACCACACATTGTCCTCAAACATCTCATTTCCAGCACATCCATCCTCCTGCGCACAACTCTATCCATAGCCCACGCCTCGCAACCATACAACATTGTTGGAACCACTATTCCTTCAAACATACCCATTTTTGCTTTCCGAGATAATGTTCTCGACTTCCACACATTCTTCAAGGCTCCCAGAATTTTCGCCCCCTCCCCCACCCTATGATCCACTTCCGCTTCCATGGTTCCATCCGCTGCCAGATCCACTCCCAGATATCTAAAACACTTTACTTCCTCCAGTTTTTCTCCATTCAAACTTACCTCCCAATTGACTTGACCCTCAACCCTACTGTACCTAATAACCTTGCTCTTATTCACATTTACTCTTAACTTTCTTCTTTCACACACTTTACCAAACTCAGTCACCAGCTTCTGCAGTTTCTCACATGAATCAGCCACCAGCGCTGTATCATCAGCGAACAACAACTGACTCACTTCCCAAGCTCTATCATCCCCAACAGACTTCATACTTGCCCCTCTTTCCAAAACTCTTGCATTCACCTCCCTAACAACCCCATCCATAAACAAATTAAACAACCATGGAGACATCACACACCCCTGCCGCAAACCTACATTCACTGAGAACCAATCACTTTCCTCTCTTCCTACACGTACACATGCCTTACATCCTCGATAAAAACTTTTCACTGCTTCTAACAACTTGCCTCCCACACCATATATTCTTAATACCTTCCACAGAGCATCTCTATCAACTCTATCATATGCCTTCTCCAGATCCATAAATGCTACATACAAATCCATTTGCTTTTCTAAGTATTTCTCACATACATTCTTCAAAGCAAACACCTGATCCACACATCCTCTACCACTTCTGAAACCACACTGCTCTTCCCCAATCTGGTGCTCTGTCCATGCCTTCACCCTCTCAATCAATACCCTCCCACATAATTTACCAGGAATACTCAACAAACTTATACCTCTGTAATTTGAGCACTCACTCTTATCCCCTTTGCCTTTGTACAATGGCACTATGCATGCATTCCACCAATCCTCAGGCACCTCACCATGAATCATACATACATTAAATAACCTTACCAACCAGTCAACAATACAGTCACCCCCTTTTTTAATAAATTCCACTGCAATACCATCCAAACCTGCTGCCTTGCCGGCTTTCATCTTCCACAAAGCTTTTACTACCTCTTCTCTGTTTACCAAATCATTTTCCCTAACCCTCTCACTTTGCACACCACCTCAACCAAAACACCCTATATCTGCCACTCTATCATCAAACACATTCAGCAAACCTTCAAAATACTCACTCCATCTCCTTCTCACATCACCACTACTTGTTATCACCTCCCCATTAGCCCCCTTCACTGAAGTTCCCATTTGCTCCCTTGTCTTATGCACTTTATTTACCTCCTTCCAGAACATCTTTTTATTCTCCCTAAAATTTAATGATACTCTCTCACCCCAACTCTCATTTGCCCTCTTTTTCACTTCTTCCACCTTTCTCTTGACCTCCTGCCTCTTTCTTTTATACATCTCCCACTCAACTGCATTTTTTCCCTGCAAAAATCGTCCAAATGCCTATATCTTCTCTTTCACTAATAATCTTACTTCTTCATCCCACCACTCACTACCCTTTCTAATCAACCCACCTTCCACACTTCTCATGCCACAAGCATCTTTTGTGCAAGCCATCGCTGCTTCCCTAAATACATCCCATTCCTCCCCCACTCCCCTTACCTCCTTTGTTCTCACCTTTTTCCATTCTGTACTCAGTCTCTCCTGGTACTTCCTCACACAAGTCTCCTTCCCAAGCTCTCTTACTCTCACCACCCTCTTCACCCCAACATTCTCTCTTCTTTTCTGAAAACCCATACAAATCTTCACCTTCGCCTCCACAAGATAATGATCAGACATCCCTCCAGTTGCACCTCTCAGCACATTAACATCCAAAAGTCTCTTATATATATAATTTTTTTTTATACTATTTGCCATTTCCTGCACTAGCGAAGTAGTGTTAAGAACAGAGGACTGAGCCTTTGAGTGAATATCCTCACTTGGCCCCCTTCTCTGTTCCTTCTTTTGGAAAATCAGGAACAAGAGGGGAGGATTTCCAGCCCCCTGCTCCCTCTGCCTTTAGTCGCCTTCTATGACACAGGGAATATTTGGGAAGAATTCTCTCTCCCATATCCCTAGGGATAATATACATTATATATATATAATGGTAGTGGTAGAGGATGTGTGGATCAGGTGTTTGCTTTGAAGAATATTTGTGAGAAATACATAGAAAAGCAAATGGATTTGTATGTAGCATTTATGGATCTGGAGAAGGCATATGATAGAGTTGATAGAGATGCTCTGTGGAAGGTACTAAGAATATATGGTGTGGGAGGCAAGTTGTTAGAAGCAGTGAAAAGTTTTTATCTAGTGAAAAGTTTTTATCGAGGATGCAAGGCGTGTGTACGTGTAGGAAGAGAGGAAAGTGATTGGTTCTCAGTGAATGTAGGTTTGTGGCAGGGGTGTGTGATGTCTCCATGGTTGTTTAATTTGTTTATGGATGGGGTTGTTAGGGAGGTGAATGCAAGAGTTTTGGAAAGAGGGGCAAGTATTCAGTCTGTTGTGGATGAGAGAACTTGGGAAGTGTCAGTTGTTGTTCGCTGATGATACAGCGCTGGTGGCTGATTCATGTGAGAAACTGCAGAAGCTGGTGACTGAGTTTGGTAAAGTGTGTGAAAGAAGTAAGTTAAGCGTAAATGTGAATAAGAGCAAGGTTATTAGGTACAGTAGGGTTGAGGGTCAAGTCAATTGGGAGGTAAGTTTGAATGGAGCAAAACTGGAGGAAGTAAAGTGTTTTAGATATCTGGGAGTGGATCTGGCAGCGGATGGAACCATGGAAGCGGAAGTGAATCATAGGGTGGGGGAGGGGGCGAAAATCCTGGGAGCCTTGAAGAATGTTTGGAAGTCGAGAACATTATCTCGGAAAGCAAAAATGGGTATGTTTGAAGGAATAGTGGTTCCAACAATGTTGTATGGTTGCGAGGCGTGGGCTATGGATAGAGTTGTGCGCAGGAGGGTGGATGTGCTGGAAATGAGATGTTTGAGGACAATATGTGGTGTGAGGTGGTTTGATCGAGTAAGTAATGTAAGAGTAAGAGAGGTGTGTGGAAATAAAAAGAGCGTGGTTGAGAGAGCAGAAGAGGGTGTTTTGAAATGGTTTGGGCACATGGAGAGAATGAGTGAGGAAAGATTGACCAAGAGGATATATGTGTCGGAGGTGGAGGGAACGAGGAGAAGTGGGAGACCAAATTGGAGGTGGAAATATGGAGTGAAAAAGATTTTGAGTGATCGGGGCCTGAACATGCAGGAGGGTGAAAGGCGGGCAAGGAATAGAGTGAATTGGATCGATGTGGTATACCAGGGTCGACGTGCTGTCAATGGACTGAATCAGGGCATGTGAAGCGTGTGGGGTAAACCATGGAAAGTTCTGTGGGGCCTGGATGTGGAAAGGGAGCTGTGGTTTCGGGCATTATTACATGACAGCTAGAGACTGAGTGTGAACAAATGGGGCCTTTGTTGTCTTTTCCTAGCACTACCTCGCACACATGAGGGGGAGGGGGATGTTATTCCATGTGTGGCGAGGTGGCGATAGGAATAAATAAAGGCAGACAGTATGAATTATGTACATGTGTATATATGTATATGTCTGTGTGTGTATATATATGTGTACATTGAGATGTATAGGTATGTATATTTGCGTGTGTGGACGTGTATGTATATACATGTGTATGGGGGTGGGTTGGGCCATTTCTTTCATCTGTTTCCTTGCGCTACCTCGCAAACGTGGGAGACAGCGACAAAGCAAAATAATAATAATAATAATAATAATAATAATAATGATAATAATAATAATAATATTAATAATATTAATAATTATAATATATATATATATACATATATATAAAATGTACATGAGTATATATGTATATGTGTATGTATATGCATGAATATGTTGAAATGTATAGGTATGTATAAGTGCGTGTGTAGGCGTTTATGTATATACATGTGTATATGGGTGGGTTGGGCCATTCTTTCATCTGATTCCTTGCGCTACCTCGCTAACGCGGGAGTCAGCAACAAAGTATAATAAATATATATATATATATATGTGTGTGTGTGTGTGTGTATATGTATGTGTGTATATGTTTGCAAGAGAGTGGATGGTTCTTTGTCTTTTTCCTAGTGCTACCTCACTAACATGGGAAACGGCAATCAAGTATAATAAAATGATAAAAAATATATATCATTTACATACTTCCTGCCTCAAGAGTCCCTTCCATCTTTATGAAGGTCCTTAGCACTCAGGAAGCTGGTGACATCTACCAGTCAGGACCATAGGTTATAAAGTCCTGTACTGATGTGTTTGCCTCTATATAGAGAGAGTGCATGGCAACTGAAGAAACTGATTAATATTAAGTAACTAGTGTATTCTTTATGGTAGCTACATCATGGGCATGAAGGGTCTTGAGATATGTTCAGATGGTGTTGGTAGTGATGGGTAATGTCCAGAGAATAGACAAAAGAATGTTACTTATGTTTATCTTGGGTTGGAGTTTAAGACTGAGTTGGTAGGGTAGTTGCTTTGAGATTGTCAGGCAAGTTCAGTGTATATGGGTTTTGTTAGTGTTATATTTGTTGAGGGTGGAGGAATCTGTGAATAGAAGTAACTGAAATATGAACCAGTGGTAGGCTTTTTATTTGTACCTGGATGTTGGTGATTAGTTATAGAGTAGTCTGGTTAAGAGGGGTTTAGTGCTCTTACATAGGATTGAGTGCTGAGCAAGATGAAATGGGTCTGTCATAGGAGAATCTTTGTTTCCTTGTGAAGTTGGTGAGTGTCTCTGGTTGCTAGGTATATAGTGATCAATCTGAATACACTATTTTGTGTGGTTTCAGATTTTCTTTATTTGCTTTCGAGAGGGTGGAAGACCAAGTTAACTGATGCATAGTTTAATGTTGAGCACATGAACTGTCTATAGGGGATGCTGAGGACTTTTTCTTGTAAAAATCTGGTGCCAGTTAATGTTCTGAGGGCATTTGGCTTGTGTTTAGCCCTTGTGTAGATGTTGTTGAAATGGGTAATAAATGTCATGTAAGTCGTATGTGATGCCTGGAATGGTTGCTGTTCTGTTCAATGGAAGTGTCTGTCTATTCAAGGTGACTGGACGGTGTGAGCTGGATTCTTGTCAGTCTGGAGTTAAGAGGGAGACTGAAGGTTTCTGTGGAGATGCTGACATTCCATTCTGGGTGAGCCAATGATTTAATTTTGTACTGTAAAGCTATTTGTTTGATGTGGCTACTGTCATGTCAGGGTGTTATGAAATGATTGTAAGGTCATATGTATACAAAAGCCCCCTCCCCTAAACTGAGACACCAGCTTTTGCAGTCTCTTACTTAAATCTGCCAGGAGTGCCATTTCATAGCAAAGAGCAACTGACACTCCTAGGCCCCCTAACCCCCCCAGCAGAAAGCATATCTACTCTTTTTTCCATGACCCTTGCATTCATCCTCCCTCACCATCCCAACCACAAACACATTAAACAGCCATCATGAATCATACACCCATTTTGCAGATCTACCCTCACCTGGAACCACTCACCCTCCTACCTATACTTATTTGTATACATGCCTTACTCTGTCGACAAAAATCCCTCTGCCAATAGTTTTCCTCGAACACCACGTGCTCACAGCACCTCCCAGAGAGCATCTCCAACAACCCTATCATATGCTTTCTCTTGATCCGTAAATGCCATATACAAAGCCTTCTGTTTCTATCCTTCCAGAGAGCATTTCTATCAACCGTATCATATGCTTTCCCTTGATCCTTAAATGCCATATACAAAACCTTCTATTCCTTGATCCTTAAATGCCATATACAAAACCTTCTATTTCTAAAACTATTTCTCATATATATATTCTTCAAAGTGAACACCTGATCTACGCACCCTCTATCACTCCTGAAAACACATCATTCTTCCCAATTCTGATGCTTTGTGCAAGCCGCCACCCTTTCAACAACCACTCTTGCATACAACTTACCATGTACACTCAACAAACTTTTCATACTTGCTTGCCATTTCCTGCATTAGCGATGAAGTGCCAAGAACAGATGGAGAAAAGGCTTCATTCGCTCATATCCAGTCTCTATCTGTCACGTGTACTGTACCAAAAACTTATGCCTCATTATGTTGAACACTCGCTTTTCTCCACCTTGCCATTATGAATTGGCATCATACAGACATTCCATAAATCCTCAGTCACCTCAACATGATCCATACACACACTGAAAGTCCTAACTAACTGATCAACAAACAGCCACTACCTTCCATAAGTAATTCAACTACAATAGCGGGTGCATAAGCAATAATAATCATCCACATCTCATTAACTTCTTTCATTTTTACCCACATTAATTTGGAGCTCACTTTCTTTCAGTCTTTCACACACTCCCGCAATTCCTCCAGCAGAAGTGCTACTCCTTCCTTAGCTTTCGACATTGCTATCAGCTAACTCCCAACTACTCCAAACACTTTTCAGGCAGTAATTTTAAATATCTATTTTGAACTGTCCTGCTGTTATCACTCCCTGGAAGCCACAGACATGAAGACACAGCAATCAATCATGAAAACGTATTAGGTAAGGATAGAACATTAAAATCTGCACACCAACATGCATGGAGATATTCCAATAAAAACAAAAGGTATCATTACTAAACTTACTATTTGGGGCATGCATAGTTTGAGGCTGAGGATTAGAAATGAAGACATTTTCTTGGCCTGGCTGAGCGCCACGTATGAATATCGGCTGATTCTGCGTAGTAAGAAGAGCAGGAGAGTGTAGGGTTCCAGGTGTTGCCCAAGTGATACCTTGCTGTTGGGCAGGAATGACAGTCCTGTTAACTTTTTTCCCCATTAAAAAAGTCAACTCTTCAGTATTACTTTTTCTAATTCCCTCAAAGGCTAAACCATGCTTAAGTCCTCTCCCACTTTCACAGAACAGCATTCCCTAAGTGAGAAAGGTTAGCCTAACTTGAGTTATCAAGTAAACTGACTTTTAAATTTTGTTAACCCTTAAATGACAGGAATCTCCCTATGAAAACTCCTCAGGAATTCTGGGAGACTTCATATAAGTGCTCATTTTCAGGGTGTTATCTTGAAAATAGCAAAAATCCTTTGACATTTGTATAGCTGCTGAGTATCTTTTGGTGTCTACTACAAAGTCTACCATTCTCTAGAAGTAATTCTGAATTTATATATATATATATATATATATATATATATATATATATATATATATATATATATATATATATTTCTTTTTCTTTCGTACTATTCGCCATTTCCCGCGTTAGCGAGGTAGCGTTAAGAACAGAGGGCTGGGCCTTTGAGGGAACATCCTCACCTGGCCCCTTTCTCTGTTCCTTCTTTTGGAAAATTGAAAAAAACAAGAGGGGAGGATTTCCAGACCCCCGCTCCCTCCCCTTTTAGTCGCCTTCTACGACACGCAGGGAATACGTGGGAAGCATTCTTTCTCCCCTATCCCCAGGGATATATATATATATATATATATATATATATATATATATATATATATATATATATATATATATATATATATATATACCGGGTTATAGTGATGGGTGATTTGAATGCAAAGGTGAGTAATGTGGCAGTTGAGGGAATAATTGGTATACATGGGGTGTTCAGTGTTGTAAATGGAAATGGTGAAGAGCTTGTAGATTTATGTGCTGAAAGAGAACTGGTGATTGGGAATACCTGGTTTAAAAAGCGAGATATACATAAGTATACGTATGTAAGTAGGAGAGATGGCCAGAGAGCGTTATTGGATTACGTGTTAATTGACAGGCGCACGAAAGAGAGACTTTTGGATGTTAATGTGCTGAGAGGTGCAACTGGAGGGATGTCTGATCATTATCTTGTGGAGGCTACGGTGAAGATTTGTATGGGTTTTCAGAAAAGAAGAGTGAATGTTGGGGTGAAGAGGGTGGTGAGAGTAAGTGAGCTTGGGAAGGAGACTTGTGTGAGGAAGTACCAGGAGAGACTGAGTACAGAATGGAAAAAGGTGAGAACAATGGAAGTAAGGGGAGTGGGGGAGGAATGGGATGTATTTAGGGAATCAGTGATGGATTGCGCAAAAGATGCTTGTGGCATGAGAAGAGTGGGAGGTGGGTTGATTAGAAAGGGTAGTGAGTGGTGGGATGAAGAAGTAAGATTATTAGTGAAAGAGAAGATATAGGCATTTGGACGATTTTTGCAGGGAAAAAATGCAATTGAGTGGGAGATGTATAAAAGAAAGAGACAGGAGGTCAAGAGAAAGGTGCAAGAAGTGAAAAAGAGGGCAAATGAGAGTTGGGGTGAGAGAGTATCATTAAATTTTAGGGAGAATAAAAAGATGTTCTGGAAGGAGGTAAATAAAGTGCGTAAGACAAGGGAGCAAAGGGGAACTTCAGTGAAGGGCGCAAATGGGGAGGTGATAACAAGTAGTGGTGACGTGAGAAGGAGATGGAGTGAGTATTTTCAAGGTTTGCTGAATGTGTTTGATGATAGAGTGGCAGATATAGGGTGTTTTGGTCGAGGTGGTGTGCAAAGTGAGAGGGTTAGGGAAAATGATCTGGTAAACAGAGAAGAGGTAGTAAAAGCTTTGCGGAAGATGAAAGCCGGCAAGGCAGCAGGTTTGGATGGTATTGCAGTGAAATTTATTAAAAAAGGGGGTGACTGTATTATTGACTGGTTGGTAAGGTTATTTAATGTATGTATGATTCATGGTGAGGTGCCTGAGGATTGGCGGAATGCGTGCATAGTGCCATTGTACAAAGGCAAAGGGGATAAGAGTGAGTGCTCAAATTACAGAGGTATAAGTTTGTTGAGTATTCCTGGTAAATTATATGGGAGGGTATTGATTGAGAGGGTGAAGGCATGTACAGAGCATCAGATTGGGGAAGAGCAGTGTGGTTTCAGAAGTGGTAGAGGATGTGTGGATCAGGTGTTTGCCTTGAAGAATGTATGTGAGAAATACTTAGAAAAGCTAATGGATTTGTATGTAGCATTTATGGATCTGGAGAAGGCATATGATAGAGTTGATAGAGATGCTCTGTGGAAGGTATTAAGAATATATGGTGTGGGAGGCAAGTTGTTAGAAGCAGTGAAAAGTTTTTATCGAGGATGTAAGGCATGTGTACGTGTAGGAAGAGAGGAAAGTGATTGGTTCTCAGTGAATGTAGGTTTGCGGCAGGGGTGTGTGATGTCTCCATGGTTGTTTAATTTGTTTATGGATGGGGTTGTTAGGGAGGTAAATGCAAGAGTTTTGGAAAGAGGGGCAAGTATGAAGTCTGTTGGGGATGAGAGAGCTTGGGAAGTGAGTCAGTTGTTGTTCGCTGATGATACAGCGCTGGTGGCTGATTCATGTGAGAAACTGCAGAAGCTGGTGACTGAGTTTGGTAAAGTGTGTGAAAGAAGAAAGTTAAGAGTAAATGTGAATAAGAGCAAGGTTATTAGGTACAGTAGGGTTGAGGGTCAAGTCAATTGGGAGGTAAGTTTGAATGGAGAAAAACTGGAGGAAGTAAAGTGGTTTAGATATCTGGGAGTGGATCTGGCAGCGGATGGAACCATGGAAGCGGAAGTGGATCATAGGGTGGGGGAGGGGGCGAAAATCCTGGGAGCCTTGAAGAATGTGTGGAAGTCGAGAACATTATCTCGGAAAGCAAAAATGGGTATGTTTGAAGGAATAGTGGTTCCAACAATGTTGTATGGTTGCGAGGCGTGGGCTATGGATAGAGTTGTGCGCAGGAGGATGGATGTGCTGGAAATGAGATGTTTGAGGACAATGTGTGGTGTGAGGTGGTTTGATTGAGTAAGTAACGTAAGGGTAAGAGAGATGTGTGGAAATAAAAAGAGCGTGGTTGAGAGAGCAGAAGAGGGTGTTTTGAAATGGTTTGGGCACATGGAGAGAATGAGTGAGGAAAGATTGACCAAGAGGATATATGTGTCGGAGGTGGAGGGAGCGAGGAGAAGTGGGAGACCAAATTGGAGGTGGAAAGATGGAGTGAAAAAGATTTTGTGTGATCGGTGCCTGAACATGCAGGAGGGTGAAAGGAGGGCAAGGAATAGAGTGAACTGGATCGATGTGGTATACCGGGGTTGACGTGCTGTCAGTGGATTAAATCAGGGCATGTGAAGCGTCTGGGGAAAACCATGGAAAGCTGTATAGGTATGTATATTTGCGTGTGTGGACGTATGTATATACATGTGTATGGGGGTGGGTTGGGCCATTTCTTTCGTCTGTTTCCTTGCGCTACCTCGCAAACGCGGGAGACAGCGACAAAGTATAATAAAACATAAATAAATAAATATATATATATATATATATATATATATATATATATATATATATATATATATATATATATATATATTCATACTATTCGCCATTTCCCGCATTAGTGAGGTAGCATTAAGAACAGAGGACTGGGCCTTAGAGGGAATATCCTCACCTGGCCCCCTTCTCTGTTCCTTCTTTTGGAAAAAAAAAAAAAGAGAGGGGAGGATTTCCAGCCACCCGCTCCCTCCCCTTTTAGTCGCCTTCTACGACACGCAGGGAATACGTGGGAAGTATTCTTTCTCCCCTAACCCCAGGGATATATATATATATATATATATATATATATATATATATAATGGGGATAGGGGAGAAAGAATGCTTCCCACATATTCCCTGCGTGTCGTAGAAGGCGACTAAAAGGGGAGGGACCGGGGGGCTGGAAATCCTCCCCTCTTGTTTTTTTTAATTTTCCAAAAGAAGGAACAGACGGGGGGGGGGGGGGGATATTCCCTCAAAGGCCCCAGTCCTCTGTTCTTAACGCTACCTCGCTAACGTGGGAAATGCGAATAATTTGATAAAAAAAAAAAATATATATATATATATATATATATATATTTATTTTATTTATTTTGCTTTGTCGCTGTCTCCTGCGTTTGTGAGGTAGCGCAAGGCAACAAACGAAAGAAATGGCCAAACCCACCCCCATACACATGTATACACACACACGTCCATACACGCAAATATACATACCTATACATCTCAATGTACACATATATATACACACACAGACACATACATATATACCCATGCACACAATTTACACTGTCTGCCTTTATTCATTCCCATCGCCACCTCGCCACACATGGAATACCATCCCCCTCCCCCCTCATGTGTGCGGGGTAGCGCTAGGAAAAGACAACAAAGGCCTCATTCGTTCACACTCATTCTCTAGCTGTCATGCAATAATGCCCGAAACCACAGCTCCCTTTCCACATCCAGGCCCCACACAGCTTTCCATGGTTTACCCCAGACGCTTCACATGCCCTGATTCAATCCACTGACAGCACGTCAACCCCGGTACACCACATCGATCCAATTCACTCTATTCCTTGCCTGCCTTTCACCCTCCTGCATGTTCAGGCCCAGATCACTCAAAATCTTTTTCACTCCATCTTTCCACCTCCAATTTGGTCTCCCACTTCTCCTCGTTCCCTCCACCTCCGACACATATATCCTCTTGGTCAATCTTTCCTCACTCATTCTCTCCATGTGCCCAAACCATTTCAAAACACCCTCTTCTGCTCTCTCAACCACGCTCTTTTTATTTCCACACATCTCTCTTACCCTTACATTACTTACTCGATCAAACCACCTCACACCACACATTGTCCTCAAACATCTCATTTCCAGCACATCCACCCTCCTGCGCACAACTCTATCCATAGCCCACACCTCGCAACCATACAACATTGTTGGAACCACTATTCCTTCAAACATACCCATTTTTGCTTTCTGAGATAATGTTCTCGACTTCCACACATTCTTCAAGGCTCCCAGAATTTTCACCCCCTCCCCCACCCTATGATTCACTTATATTTATTTATTCATTTATTTATTTATTTATTTATTCATTTATTATGCTTTGTCGCTGTCTCCCGCGTTAGCGAGGTAGCATAAGGAAACAGACGAAAGAATGGCCCACCCCACCCACATACACCTGTATATACATACACATCCACACATGCACATATACATACCTATACATCTCAACATACACATACATATACAAACAGACATATGCATATATACTCATGTACATAATTCATACTGTGTGCCCTTATTCATTCCCGTCGCCACCCCGCCACACATGAAATGACAGCCCCCCCATGTGCGCGAGGTAGTGCTGGGAAAAGACAATTACCCCAGATGCTTCACATGCCCTAGTTCAATCTATTGACAGCACGTCAACCTCAGTATACCACATCGTTCCAATTCACTCTATTCCTTGCAAGCCTTTCATCCTCCTGCATGTTCAGGCCCCGATCACTCAAAATCTTTTTCACTCCATCCTTCCACCTCCAATTTGGTCTCCCACTTCTACTCATTCTCTCTATCTCTGACACATATATCCTCTTTGTCAATCTTTCCTAACTTATTCTCTCCATGTGACCAAACCATTTCAATACACCCTCTTCTGCTCTCTCAACCACTCTTTTTATTACCACACATCTCTCTTACCCTTTCATTACTTAATCAAACCACCTCACACCACATATATATTCATTCATATTTATTTATTATACTTAGTCACTGTCTCCCAGGTTAGCGAGGTAGCACAAGGAAACAGATGAAAGAATGGCCCAACCCACTCACATACACATGTATAAACATAAATGCCCACACAAACACACATATACATACCTATACATTTCAATGTATACATACATATACATATACAGACATACATATATAAACATGTCCATATTCATACATGCTGCCTTCATCCATTCCCACTGCCACCTTGCCACACATGAAATGGCACCCCCCTCCCCTCGTATGCGCACGAGGTAGCACTAGGAAAAGACAACAAAGGCCACATTCGTTCACACTCATTCTCTAGCTGTCATGTGTAATGCACCGAAACCACAGCTCCCTTTCCACATCCAGGCCCCACAAAACTTTCTATGGTTTAATCCAGACACTTCACATGCCCTGGTTCAATCCATTGACAACACATTGACCCCAGTATACCGCATAGCTCCAATTCACTCTATTCCTCGCACACATTTCACTCTCTTGCATGTCAGGCCCCGATCGCTCAAAATCTTTTTCACTCCATCTTTCCACCTCCAATTTGGTCTCCCACTTCTCATTCCCTCCACCTCTGACACACATATCCTCTGTCAATCTTTCCTCACTCATTCTCTCCATGTGACCAAACCGTTTCAATACACCGTCTTCTGCTCTCTCAACTACACTCTTTTTGTTACCACAAATCTCTCTTATCCTTTCATTACTTACTCGATCAAACCACCTCCCACCACATATTGTCCTCAAACATCTCATTTCCAGCACATCCACCCTCCTCCGCACAACTCTATCTATAGCCCACGCCTCGCAACCATACAACATTGTTGGAACCACAATTCCTTCAAACATACCCATTTTTACTTTCCAAGATAACATTCTCGACTTCCACACATTTTTCAACACTCCCAGAACTTTCGCCTCCTTCCGCACCCTATGATTCACTTCCGCTTCCATGGTTCCATCCGCTGCCAAATCCACTCCCAGATATCTAAAACACTTCACTTCCTCCAGTTTTTCTCCATTCAAACTTACCTCCCAGTTGACTTGTCCCTCAACCCTACTGTACCTAATAACCTTGCTCTTATTCACATTTACTCTCAGCTTTCTTCTTTCACACACTTTACCAAACTCAGTCACCAACTTCTGCAGTTTCTCACCCGAATCAGCCACCAGCACTATATCATCAGCGAACAACAACTGACTCACTTCCCAAGCTCTCTCATCCACAACAGACTGCATACTCGCCCCTCTTTCCAAAACTCTTGCATTCACCTCCTTACATATATATATATATATATATATATATATATATATATATATATATATATATGATAGAGTTGATAGAGATGCTCTGTGGAAGGTATTAAGAATATATGGTGTGGGAGGCAAGTTGTTAGAAGCAGTGAAAAGTTTTTATCGAGGATGTAAGGCATGTGTACGTGTAGGAAGAGAGGAAAGTGATTGGTTCTCAGTGAATGTAGGTTTGCGGCAGGGGTGTGTGATGTCTCCATGGTTGTTTAATTTGTTTATGGATGGGGTTGTTAGGGAGGTGAATGCAAGAGTTTTGGAAAGAGGGGCAAATATGAAGTCTGTTGGGGATGAGAGAGCTTGGGAAGTGAGTCAGTTGTTGTTCGCTGATGATACAGCGCTGGTGGCTGATTCATGTGAGAAACTGCAGAAACTGGTGACTGAGTTTGGTAAAGTGTGTGAAAGAAGAAAGTTAAGAGTAAATGTGAATAAGAGCAAGGTTATTAGGTACAGTAGGGTTGAGGGTCAAGTCAATTGGGATGTAAGTTTGAATGGAGAAAAACTGGAGGAAGTAAAGTGTTTTAGATATCTGGGAGTGGATCTGGCAGCGGATGGAACCATGGAAGCGGAAGTGGATCATAGGGTGGGGGAGGGGGCGAAAATCCTGGGAGCCTTGAAGAATGTGTGGAAGTCGAGAACATTATCTCGGAAAGCAAAAATGGGTATGTTTGAAGGAATAGTGGTTCCAACAATGTTGTATGGTTGCGAGGCATGGGCTATGGATAGAGTTGTGCGCAGGAGGATGGATGTGCTGGAAATGAGATGTTTGAGGACAATGTGTGGTGTGAAGTGGTTTGATCGAGTAACGTAAGGGTGAGAGAGATGTGTGGAAATAAAAAGAGCATGGTTGAGAGAGCAGAAGAGGGTGTTTTGAAATGGTTTGGGCACATGGAGAGAATAAGTGAGGAAAGATTGACCAAGAGGATATATGTGTCGGAGGTGGAGGGAACGAGGAGAAGTGGGAGACCAAATTGGAAGTGGAAAGATGGAGTGAAAAAGATTTTGTGTGATCGGGGCCTGAACATGCAGGAGGGTGAAAGGAGGGCAAGGAATAGAGTGAATTGGAGCGATGTGGTATACCGGGTTTGACGTGCTGTCAGTGGATTGAATCAAGGCATGTGTATGGGGGTGGGTTGGGCCATTTCTTTCGTCTGTTTCCTTGCGCTACCTCGCAAACGCGGGAGACAGCGACAAAGCAAAAAAAAAAAAAAAAAAAAATATATATATATTTATATATATATATATATATATATATATATATATATATATATATATATATATATATATATATATATATATATATGTAAATGTGTGTACAAATTGCATTAGTTGGTGTCTGAGTCTGGAAGAGTGTGTTTAAGAAGGAAGTTGAAAGTAAATGTGAAGAAAGTAAGCTCATTAGGTTTAGCAGTCCTAAAAGATAGATCAGCTGGAGTGCAAGTGTCAGTGGAGAAAACTTAGAGAAAGTGAAGTGTTTTAGATACCTGGAAGTTGACAAGGCAGTAAATGAAACCATGGAAGCTGAGTTGAATCATAGAGAGAGAGATGGAGCAAAGGTTCTGGTAACAGTGAGAAAAGTGGGGAAAGAGATATCACTGTTTGTGAGGGCAAAAATGGGTATGTTTGAAGGTATAATAGTTCCAGTAGTGTTGTATGGATGTGAGGCATGGGTTACAGATGAAAATGTATGGAAGGTGAATGTGAAATGTCTAAGGACAATATGTGATGTAAAAAAGTTTCATCAAGTAAGTAATGACTGGGTAAGAAAGAGGTTTAGCAAGAAGAGTATCATTGAGAGAACTGAAGAGGGTGTGGTCATGTGCTCTGGACACATGAAGAGAATAAGTGACAAGAGGCTGACAAAAACAATCGAAAGTGTCAGACGTGGATGGGACAATGAGATGAGGGAGACAAAATTGGAGATGGAAGGAAGGAATGAATATAATTTTGTGTGCCTAGGACCTCAACATGCAGAAAGGTGAAAGGCACCCAAGGGATAAAGTTAACTAGAGTAAAGTGGTGTGCAAGGGGTGAGATGCTCTCAGTAGACTGAACCTGGGCATATGAAGCAACTGAGGGGAACCATAGAAAGGTTTGTAGGGCCTGGTTGTGGATTTGGGGCTGAGGTTCTCGTGCATTATATGATAGTGAGAAAATGAATGCGAGTGAATTGGAACTTTTCTTTGTCTGTTCCTAGCACTACTTCACTAACATGGGAAAAAGTGAACAGGTAAGAAGGAGAAGTGTACAAATGTATGTAATTAGCATTGTCAATTATTAATTGTGGCTCAAAGGACTCAACTACCCAGTGAATCTCCCCAGACTCCTTTCCTCATTATAGAACTATTCATGGTCATATCAATTATGTTAGCTCACTTGTTTCTATATTTCCTTTATGTTTATATATATACCTTCCACAAATAGTGATAACAGCCATTACTGAATTTACTTCTGAGGCTCACTCCCCCTCCTCTATCTGTCTGCTACATATCATATTGGCTCACTTTTTATACATATCCTTTACTTTTAAGTGTATCTCTATGATTTTTAAATAGAAAACACAAAATTTAAAAACCTTTTTGTCTATCCAAATCTTGAGCAACTTTATGCAATTCACATGACATTTAAGGGTTAAACCATTATATGAAAGTTATTTCTATTTTCAACTGTCATTCTTGATACTGCATTACTTCACAATATCTTTCTCCTTTGTCCTTCAAACATCCTCGTATCAGAATCCTTCATACCTCCATGAAATCATCATTCTCTTCATCAACTGTTATAATATAAACACATATTACAAATACTGCTGAATAAATACAAAATAACCACAATCACTTTCAACACCATCCACAGAACATTCCAAATTTCTTTTTTCACCCATGTACACTATTTCCCGTG
This sequence comes from Panulirus ornatus, assembly GCF_036320965.1. Lineage (NCBI taxonomy): Eukaryota > Metazoa > Arthropoda > Malacostraca > Decapoda > Palinuridae > Panulirus > Panulirus ornatus. Next base: position 11,260,456 of record NC_092227.1, on the reverse strand, counting down.
TTAGCAAGGTAGCACCTGGAAAAGATGAAGAAATGATCTCATTCACTCACAACTACTCTCTAGCTGTCTTGTACAGGGTGAGCCAAAAAGTCACTGTGCACCTAGATGAATTGACTTTTTGAAATTTTGTGTTGTGATCCCACATATCCAATATGTTCTCCTCTGTTATCACTGCTGGCCTGCCAGATCTCAGCATGTTCATAACTGATCCAGTTTCATGAAACCTGGTGATTAACCACCACAATGTGCTGTGATGTGATACAGAAGTGTTGGGATACTTTTCTGCAAACTTCTGTTGCACTTTGTTTTTATGTTGTTCTGCACTACATAACACCTGTTCCACCAAATACACTTGAGCCTCAAGCGACAACACCATTTCCATATTAATAAGTGTTAGCATCTGAACATGATTGTGCTCAAAGAAACACTGAAGTGACACTGTGGGGGAGGAGGAGGGAGGAAGGGAAGAGGGGTGGGTTGGTCACAGTGTGTCAAGAGTCACGCAATCAATCTGTTGTAACAATAATACCATGAATGAGGTGGCTTTATCATTTGTAGTATAGGTGCACAGTGACTTTTGAATCACTCACTAAAGTGCACAGGAACCAGAGCCCCCTATCAACATCCAGGACCAACAGATCTTTTCATGGTTTTCCACGACCACTTCATGAGCTTTAATTCAGTTCTCTGATTGCATGTAATTCACTCTATCCTGTGCACACCTTGCACCTTCCTGCACATTCAAGCATAAATCCTTCAAAGCATTTTTCACTTCATCCTTCCACTTCCTCCTTGGTTCCCCCTTTTTCTAGTTCCTTCCACTTCTGACATGTACACCTTCTCAGTTATCCTTTCCATCCTCATCCTCTCCATATACCTAAACTATTTCAGCACAACCTCTTTAGCTCTCTCATTCATATTTTCCTTATGAACATACCTCTCTTACCCTCTAGTTTCTTATCACTCAACCCTCCTTGTTCTATACAATGTCCTCAACATTTCATTCCCAATACATTCACCCTATATGTTTTTGTCCAAGGTACAGATCTTGCATCCACATAGCACCAATGACACTACTGTACTATAAAACATACATCTTAACCCTTAACGACAGTAATCTCTCTTTCCATTCACTCCTCAGTATGCCCAAGACCTTTGCCCCCTCACTCACTCTATGGCTCACTTCAACTCCCATGCTTCAATTTGCCTCCACATCCACTCCCAGGTATTTAAAACACTCAGTTTCCTCCAAGTATCCTCCATTCAAATTCACTCTCCACAAAACCTGTCTCTTTTTGCTATTAAACCTAATAACCTTGCTTTTATTCACATTTACCCTGATCTTTTTCCTTTCACACAATTTTTCAAACTCAGATGCCAACTTCTGCAGTTTCTCACTTGAATATTCCACCAATACCATATCATAAGCAAACAGCAACTGACTCACCTCCCTGGCCCCTCCACCCCCAACAGATAGCATACCTGCTCCTCTCTCCAAGACCTTTGCATTCTCCTCCTTAACCACCATATATAAAACATTAAAAAGCCATGGTGAAATTCAACTATGTCAAGATCCACCACACCTGGAACCACTCACCCTCCTCTGTACCAACTCACACACATGCCTTGCTCTCTTGATAAATACTCTTCACTGCTTCTAATAGCTTGCCTCACACACCACATATATGTAGCACCTTCCATAGAGCATGTCTATCACACCAGTAGAGGCTTTCTCCAGATCCATAAATGCCACAAGTATATACTTCTGTTTCCCTAAGGATTTCTCACAGGAATTCTTTAAAGCAAAGAACTGATTCTCACATCCTTTGCTAACTCTGAAACTACATTGCTCTTACCTAATTTGATGTTCCATGCATGCCAACACCTCAATCACAACCCTCCCATACAACTTACCAGGTACAAATAACAAACATACCTCTGTAATTTGAACAATCACCTTTACCCCTCATGCCTTTGCATAATGGCACTATGAATGCATTACCCCAAACCTCAGACACCTCAACATGATTCATAAGCAAAATGAAAATCCAAACTAACTTATCAACAATAAAGTTACCCCTTTTCTTAAGAAATTCAGCTGAAATACCATACAATCCAGCCACCTTATCACATTTCATCTTATGTAAGGCTTTCACCAACTCTCCTCTTTTCACCAAACCATTTGCCTCGATTCTCTCACTTTGCATACCATCCTGAACAAAACACCTTTCATCTCCAACCCAATCATTAAACACATTCATCAATCCTTTATAGTACTCACTCCATCTCCTTTTCGCCTTAACAGTGCCTGTTACCACTTCCCTATTTACTCTGTCAATAATGTTCCCATTCATTCTCTTATTCTCACACTATTGACCTCCATCCAAAACATTTTCTTGTTTCCCCTAAAGTATGCTGATACTCATTCAACTCATCTCTCACCTTCCTTCTTTTTCAGTTCATGCACCTTTCTCTTGACCCCTTGCCACTTTCTCTTATACAACTCCCACCGATTAGCAGTATTCCCTGTAAGTATCAGCCATACATCTTTCTTATCTTGATCACAAGCAACTCTATCATTCCACCAGTCACTACCCTTTCTCATTTGCCCACATTCAACATGCCACACACTTTTTCTCGGACATGCCAGCACTGCTTCCCTGAATACCTCCCATTCTACACTCACCCTCCTGCCTTTATCTACTCTCACATTTTGCCAGTCTACACTGCTCCTCATACCAGCATTATTTCCTCTTTTCTGAAAGCCTCTACAAATCTTCACCCTTACCTCAACCAGACATCCCACCAGCTGCCCCTCATCATATTCACATCTTCATATCCCTTTTGTATTCATAACAGTTAGCACATAATGCCAGCTCTCCATATTTTCTTCTCCACGTACACTTATGTGTGTCCCTTATCTTAAACCTGTTATTCCAAATCACCATCCCTTTTTCAGCAAACAACACCACATGTTGTTCATCATTTTCATTCACTTCATTGAAATCCCCATGCCACCAAATTATACCCTCAACTGCCACATCACCAAATTACATATTCAAATTACCCATCACTATTACTTGTCTTCTGACATCAAAACTGCTGACACCCACTTAGCTACCCCCAAAACACTTGCCACTCTGTCATTTATCTCATGGCCAGGTACATAAACACTAAGAATCATCCACCTCTTATAATCCACATTCATTTTACCTTCATCAGTCTGGGGCTCACTTTCTTTCACACCCTTGCACATTCCTACAACTCCACTTTTAGTAGAAGTGCTACTCCTTCCTCTTGCCCTCAAACTAACCCCTGACTTTACCCTAAGACATTCCTAAACCATTCTTCCACATTACCCTTGAGCTTTGTTTCATTAAGAGCTCCAATATCCAGATCCCTTTCATCAAACATACTACCTAGCTATCCCTTCTTCTATCTATCTATATCTATATCTCTGATGCCCGTTCCCTCTGGGAACTTACATCAAGGGGTAGCCAAGGCAAAAGAGTCTCCACTTATCTCTGTCCTTACTTGCCTCCCTTGCATACACCATTCCCTGCATTCTTCCTCCATTTCTCTCCCTCCAGTATTCCTCCACCCTATTTGCCCATGTCACAGATGATCTTCCACTCATACCAAGACCTTTAATTGTACTATCACACACTTTCCTTGTAAACTCCCAGTCTTGCATTCTTTCTACATACCCAAACCACCTCAAAGTATTACGTTTCACCCATTGTACTACTCCACAATTCATCCCTTTGCATTCCTTGCCATACCACATCTCTCACATATCTTTCATTCCTTTCTTCATTTCATCTAGTTACACCACATGCTCTTCTCAAATAGCGCATTTCCACAGCCTGAATTCTTGACCTCTGTTGTTTCAGCTGCACAGGTCAGGGTTGGGAGGAGTATGCTGTCCCTTAATCCTCTCTTCACTTCCATATTTAAACCTCTACCTTTCAGTATTCTATTAAGGGACCCAATGACTCATCTACCCTGTACTGCTCTCTCCCTTATCACTCCTTCCATATCACCACACTTACCCAAGACAGCTCCCAGATAAATAAATTCCCTCACTTCTTCCAGTCTTTTTCCCCCCATATCCACAGCACAATTTAGCACATTTTCTTCTTTTCTTTCTATATGATTTTAAAAAATCTATACTTTAACTCCATTTCCTTTCAAACACCATTAATTTATCATTCATTAACCTCTCAACTTTTATCCAACTTGCTTTTTCATTCACATTTCTAGTCCTGCACTACCTACATTAAGTGACTAATCCACATATAATCATCATACAATATCAAAAAGCCACCACCTATCTTTCTCAAGGAACTCATATCATGTACACACACACCTTCTTTCTCACCTGAAACCTTTTATTTGTTCTTTAATAGCCAATTCTTTCAACTATATATCCATGTTAATCCTAGCATAGATATTTCACATATTCAATTATTACTTTGATATATTACTGGGTAATGAACCAGCTATCATTAAGAAGTCCCTAATTTTTCAAGCAACAAAGAAAAAAGCATCTGCATCAACTTACTTTCTGCATATCTGTGGGCTTATGTGTGGATGAGTGTGCAGGAAGGATATTGTGCTGCTGGCTGCTAATGACTCCCACCGGCAGCTGACCGATCACCAATGTTTGACTACCTGTGGTTGGGATGGCCGCAGGAGAGTAACCTATTGGGACAATATTTTTAATATTTATGGTGCATTCTTCTCCAAAATTTACCATCTAGATCACCATGTGTTCCTGATGACATCCCTTATAAGAAACTGAGACACACTGCAACCCAACTCTATGTTAGATAGGCATGTGCTCAACAAATGAATATATTCTATGATAAGTTAATTACCTTGAGCTCCAGCTTGTAGCACTCCAGCCTTTCCTGTTGCAGCTGTCAACATGTGTGAAGCAATCTGCCCTTGGAATGGTTTCCCAGCTGCAGCTGCAATCACCTGCCAAATATCTATACTGTAGAATAACTTTGTACCTAACATTCTATGAACTTATACACATGCAATTCCAATACTTCCAAACAGACAGTTTGTCTCATTCACAATCCTCCCCGAGCTGAAGCTCTGGCATGTGGTTAGATACAATGTCGATTCCTGACTCCTTCTCATGCACTTATTCCTAAAATTAATATTCCTGTTTAATAATATTTGTATTGAGGCCTTCTTTCATTGTGTCCCTCTCTGTTTTCTGTTTCTTTAAGGACAAACACCAAATCTGACAAGTATTTGATAAGGGAACACCTGCCCTTATTACCATATCCATTTTGCCCCTTTTCAGCATGTTACGAGGTAATGGAAGATGTCTGAAACACTATCTTAATAAGTCAAGCTTAATTCACCAAATCATAAAATCCCTTGATGTGGGATCAGCAAAGTGGTTTATTTTGCCTTCTAGTAGATGAAATTGCGTGGATTTTTTTTCATTTTTCTATTTCACAATTTGTTTGTGTGCTGGCATGGAAATTTAATTTTTCTCAATTCTCCCATCTTTTACCCAGCACCACTTACATCCTCAAATACTGGCTATATCTACTTTCTTTTTCCATTTCACCTTCAGTTTGTCCTCCTCCATCATGTTGTAGCCTTTGTTGTTATTTTGTACTTTCAATGAATGTATGTATCATGAACTAGTGTGGGCTTTCATTTTTTTGTCATAAAAAAACATTTCTTCAAAAGTTGTCCTTCCACACATGATTGAGACTAATGGTTAAAGCACCTTAGGTACAAAATTCATACTAAAATGATACATAGAAAAATGTTTTAGTAAATTACAATATTAGGATATACTACATCTATTCAAACATATTCATCACAAAATAACTGTTAGGCAGACTGGATAAGCTTGACTATCAGAGGACTAATGGTTCACCTAAGTCTCATAAGAAACTGTAAGAACATAAAGATCCTATAAAGCCAGCTCCATGTAAAATCATGGTGATTTGAATTGGAGATATACAGCAATACTGACCACACACTCTTCTTACCTGAAGAGGTGGATTGAGTCCATTTATGGTGTTTGGTTGCATGGGAGTTGTGTTCATGCCAGTAGCAGTCTGCAGAGTGAGATTACTGGGCACTATCAACTGGCCCTGGGCATTTGGATAAAGCTGCTGAAGGTATGGGCCTCCTGTTATGCCACCCTGGATTACTTGTACCTGGGGGGAGAACTGAACAAACAATAATATATGAAGTCTTTAACAGTAGCATAATAAAATCTATCACTAAATACTGAAGCACAAATAGAAAATTGAGACATTATAATTAAGATTATTATTATCATTATTATCATTATCATTATTATTATTATTATTATTATTATTATTATTGCCATAATTACCATTATTAGTATCATATTACTCTTAATATGATTATTATCATCATTATCATAATAATTATATTATCAGAATTAGTGATATCATTATTCATATCATTTTCATTATTATTATCATTTTTCAATATATGTTTGCCATACTACTGAAGTAGTGTCAGGAAGAGATGAAGAAATAACCTCATTCACTCACATCCACTCTATAGCTGTCATGTATAAAGCACCAAATGCTGAGCAACCTATCCACAACCAGGCCCCACAAACCTTTCTGTTATATTCCTGTTATTGTGACCCTGCATATACTTCACAAAAGGAAAAGATTACAAGGAATAATTACCTTCATGATGGTGAAGTAGCCAAGAAAACTTACTTGAAACATAGCAACTTAGACTTTTTAAAAAGTATCTTTTTAGCATAAACTTAGAAATCCGGAAAAAAAAAATCCTGGCCTCAAGCATTCTGGATCTTTGAAGTTGAACATGTAAAACAGAATCAAAACTTTTTCATTATTCAAGTATCTGTATTTGATAAGCCAGCTTCCACTGTCCAACAAGCATGGATAATGTAGCCTTCACCAAGCAGCACTACCCTTCCATAAATTCTAAGTCTTCTCCATGACTATACCCTTTTCCTCCTTACAGGAAGGAGTCAGTGAACCAAGAATATGAAAGAACCCCACTATCTTTTGGAATAATACAGTAATATCCTAATAAAAAGCAGATACCGACAGGATCATCATAAGTGAACCACTCCTTATTACTATCTCTAGAGAAGAAAGGCTGATAACATAAGCTTAAATCTAGGTAATGCACACACACAACCCATTCCCCATGCTGCTTGTATCTCAAGCCAGCTATGAAACTGGCTAAACACTTTTTATCACTGTTATGGAGGGCAGTGTCAAGTATATTTTGTTTGAGGATGTGTAGAGGGACAGTGCCAACCTTACCCTTTTTCACCCTCCCAGATAATGATCTCTTTTTCCTTACATTCCTCACTGATCCAAGCACCGTATTCCCTTACCTTCCCAGTGAATTACTTCTATGGTTCCACCCATTGCCATGTCCACTCCTAACAATCTAAAACAATTCATTCCTCCAAATTTAATCTGTTTAACCTCACACCCCAACAAACATATCCATCTGCAATGTTAAACCTAATAACCTTGCTTTTATTCACATCTACTCTCAAGTTCATCCTTTCACATACTCTCCCAAACTCAATCATCAACTTTTCCAATTTCTGACTTGAATCTTCCACTAGTGCTATGTCATTAGAAAACATGACTCAATGTCCAGGCCCCCATCCCCTACAGAGTGCATATTCACCCCTCCCTCCAAGACTTGCGTTGCCTCCCTCACCAACCCAACCATAAACATATCAAAAAGCCATGGTGCCTTCACACACCCCTGCCACAATCCAACCTTCACCTGGAACCATTTATCCTCCTCTCTACCTACCTGCACATATGCCTTATACTCTTGATAGGAACTTCTCACTGATTCTAGTAGCTTTCCTCTAACGCCATGAATTCGTAATACCTTCCACAAAGCATCTCTTCCTACTTCATCATATGCTTTCTCCAGATCCATGCCACATGTAAATCCTTGTATTTTGTGTATTTCTCAAACACATTCCTTAAAGCATACACCTAATCCACACCTGATCTAATTACTGAAACCACATTATTCCTTGTCCATCTGATGCTCTGTACATGCCTTTATCCTCAAATCACCACTTTCCTATACAAGTTACCAGGTGCACTCAACAAACTTATACCTCTGTAGTATGAACACTTGCCCTCGTCTCTCTCACCTTTATATAGTGGCGCAATACATAAATTCCACCAATCCATAGGCACCTCATCATGATCCATACTTACAATAAAAGTCCTACCTAACCAATCAACAACACAGCCACCCATTTTCTTAAAGAGATTCAGATGCAATACCATCCATTCCATGTTTTATCATACCCAAGGCTTTCACCACCCCTTCTCTCTTCTCCAAACCACTTTCCATGATTCTCACTTCGCATACTTCCTTAACAAAAAAAAAAGCACCCTACATCTTGAGCCAGTCCTTTCTATACACTCTATACACTGAGATTATAGGGCTCCAACCACTAAGGGAGCCCCCTAGTTCCGACTGTTATATAGCAGCCTTCAGAAAGCAGGAAAATGTTGTCCAAGACATCACAATTTTTCAAATTTTTCCAATTGTATGCCCCAAGCCATGCTTAGGCTTCTAAAAGACAAAGGCTGGCCCTACCTATATCAGCCACATTCAACCATACTTCAAAATACTCACTTCATCTCCATATCACCTCATCACTCAGTTTCCATTTTCCTATTAACCCCCTTTACCAATGTTCCCATTCGTTCTCTTGTTTTTCTCACACTATTAACCTACTTTGAAAACATCTTATTCTCCATGAAGTTTACTAATACTTGCTCAACCTTAATTTTGTTTGTCCTCGTTTTCAACTCCTGAACCTTCTTTCTTGACCTCCTGCAGCTCTCTGTCGTACATCTCAGTCATTTGCACTTCTTTGTAAGTACCCCTGTACACCTATTTTGCCTCATGAGCAACTTTACTTTGTCATCCCACCACTCACTAGCCTCTACCACCTGCCCACCTAACAACTTAAGTATTCCGCACACTTCTCAAGCACATGCTAGTAATGCTCCCCTAAATATCTCCCATTCCTTATCTACTCCCCTTTTTTTTTACCCTCAGCTTTTCACATTCTACACCTAATCTCTCCATATATTTCTTCACATCCATCTCTTTTCCAAGCTCAAATACTTTCACCAGCCTCTTCTCAATCATACTGATTCCTCTTTTCCAAAAGCATCTTTACTTTTGCTGGCACCATCCATTCAAACATCCCACTAGCTGCCCCTCTCAACAGTCACATTAGGAGTCTCTCTCTTAAATGCCTTTGTATTAGCATGTAACCCAATAAAGCCTTTTTACTATCTTTCTTACTCATCCATGTATACTTACATATGTCACTCTTTATGCCAGAAATTCCCAATCACCAATCCCCTTTCAGCACACAACTCCATAAGTTGTTTACGACTACTATTCACCTCAATGAATACCTATGTCGCCCAAATATACCCTCAATTGCCACATCACTCACTTATATTTAAATCACCTATCACTAATACCTAATCCCTTGCATCAAAAGTGCTGACACACCCAATCAATTGCTCCTAAAACACTTGCCTCTCATCATCTTTATTCCCATAGCCAGGTACAATAAACACAAGTACTCAGCCATCTCTCACGATCCACCTTCATTTTTACCCACATCAGTCTGGAGCTCACCTTATTATAACATATTTCCACAACTACTTCATCAGTAGTGTTACCTCTTACATTGCTTTTGCCCTCACTCCAACCTGACTTACACCAAACCATCCTTCCCCTTTACCCTTATGCTTTGTTTTACTCAGAGTCAGAACATCCAATTTCCTTTCCTCAACCATGCTAATTACCTCTCCTTTCTTGTTATCCCGGTTACATCCAAACACATTCAGACACCCAAGACTGAGCCTTCAAGAAGGATGAACACCCCAAGCTTGGCTCCTTCTTCTGTTCCATCTTTTCGAAATCAAAATCCAGTGAAAAGTTTTTACCAAGGATGTAAGGCATGTGTATGAGTAGAAAAATGAGAGTGATTGGTTACCAGTGAAATCTGGTCTGTGGTAGGGGTGTGTGATGTCCCCATGATTGTTTATTTTGTTTATGGATGGGGTGGTTAGGGAGGTAAATGAGATAATTTTGGAGAGAGGGGCAATTATGCAATCTGTTGGGGATGAGAGGGCCTGGGAAGTGAGTCAGCTGTTATTCACCGATGATACAGCTCTAGTAGCTGATTCAAGTGAGAAACTGCAGACGTTGGTAACTGAGTTTGGAAAAGTGTGTGAAAGGAGAAAGTTGAGAGTAAATGTGAATCAAAGCTAGGTTATTCAGTTCAGTAGGGATGAGGGACAAGTTAACTTGGATGTAAGTTTGAATGGAGAAAGACTAGAGGAAGTGAAGTGTTCTGATATTTAGGAGTGGACTTTGCAACGAATGGAACCAAGGAAGCAGAAGTGAGTCACAGGGTGGGGGAGGAGGTGAAGGTTCTGGGAGTGATGAAGGTGTGAAAGGAAAGAACGTCATCTTGGAGAGCAAAAACGGGTATGCTTGAAGGAATAGTAGTTCCAACAATGCTATATGGTTGCGAAGCATGGGCTACAGATAGGCTTGTATGGAGGAGGGTGGATGTGCTGGAAATGAAATGTTTGAGGACAATATGTGGTGTGAAGTGGTTTGATTGAGTAGGTAATGGAAGGGTAAGAGAGATGTGTGGAAATAAAAAAGTGTGGTGGAGAGAGCAGAAGAGGGTGTGTTGAAATGGTTTGGACATATGGAAAGAATGAGTGAGGAAAGGTTGACAAAGAGGACATATGTCTTAGAGAAGCAGCAGACCAAACTGGAGGTGGAAGGATGGAGTGAAAAAGATTTTGAGCGATAGGGGCCTGAACACAGAGGAGGGTGAGAGGCGTGCAAGGAATAGAGTGAATCAGAATGATGTGGTATACTGGGGTCGATGTCCTGTCAATGGACTGATCCAGGGCATGGGAAACGTCTGGGGTAAACCATGGAAAGGTCTGTGGGGACTGCATGTGGATAGGAAGCTGTGGTTATGGGAGGTGGGCAGATTAGAAAGGTTAGTGAGTGGTGGGGTGAAGAAGTAAGATTATTAGTGAAAGAAAAGAGAGAGGCATTTGGACGATTTTTGCAGGGAAAAAATGCAAATGACTGGGAGATGTATAAAAGAAAGAGGCAGGAGGTCAAGAGAAAGGTGCAAGAGGTGAAAAAGAAGGCAAATGAGAGTTGGAGTGAGAGAGTATCATTGAATTTTAGGGAGAATAAAAAGATGTTTTGGAAGGAGGTAAATAAAGTGTGTAAGACAAGGGAACAAATGGGAACATCAGTGAAGGAGGCTAATGGGGAGGTGATAACAAGTAGTGGTGATGTGAGAAGGAGAAGGAGTATCTTGAAGGTTTGTTGAATGTGTTTAATGATAAAGAGTGGCAGATATAGGGTGTTTTGGTCGAGGTGGTGTGCAAAGTGAGAGGGTTAGGAAGAATGATTTGGTAAACAGAGAAGAGGTAGTAAAAGCTTTGCGGAAGATGAAAGCCGGCAAGGGAGCGGGTCTGGATGGTATTGCAGTGGAATCTATTAAAAAAGGGGGTGACTGTACTGTTGACTGGTTGGTAAGGATACTTAATGTATGACTCATGGTGAGGTGCCTGAGGATTGGCGAAATGCTTGCATAGTGCCATTGTACAAAGGCAGAGGGGATAAAAGTGAGTACTCAAATTACAGAGGTATAAGTTTGTTGAGTATTCCTGGGAAGTTGTATGGGAGGGTAATGATGTACAGAAGGCATGTACAGAGCATCAGATTGGGGAAGAGCAGTGTGGTTTCAGAAGTGGTAGAGGATGTGTGGATCAGGTGTTTGCTTTGAAGAATGTATGTGAGAAATACTTAGAAAAGCAAATGGGTTTGTGTGTAGCATTAATGGATCTGGAGAAGGCATACGATAGAGTTGATAGAGATGCTCTGTGGAAGGTATTAAGAATATATGGTGTGGGAGGCAAGTTGTTAGAAGCAGTGAAAAGTTTTTATCAAGGATGTAAGGCATGTGTACGTGTAGGAAGAGAGGAAAGTGATTGGTTCTCAGTGAATGTTGGTTTGCAGCAGGGGTGTGTGATGTCTCCATGGTTGTTTAATTTGTTTATGGATGGGGTTGTTAGGGAGGTGAATGCAAGAGTTTTGGAAAGAGGGGCAAGTATGCAGTCTGTTGTGGATGAGAGAGCTTGGGAAGTGAGTCAGTTGTTGTTCGCTGATGATACAGCGCTGGTGGCTGATTTGGGTGAGAAACTGCAGAAGCTGATGACTGAGTTTGGTAAAGTGTGTGAAAGAAGAAAGCTGAGAGCAAATGTGAATAAGAGCAAGGTTATTAGGTACAGCAGGGTTGAGGGACAAGTTCAATTAGGAGGTAAGTTTGAATGGAGAAAAACTGGAGGAAGTGAAGTGTTTTAGATATCTGGGAGTGGGTTTAGCAGGGGATGGAACCATGGAAGCGGAAGTGAACTATAGGGTGGGGGAGGGGGTGAAAGTTCTGGGAGTGTTGAAGAATGTGTGGAAGTTGAGAACGTTATCTTGGAAAGCAAAAATGGGTATGTTTGAAGGAATAGTGGTTCCAACAATGATATATGGTTGCGAGGCGTGGGCTATGAATAGAGTTGCGCAGAGGAGGATGGATGTGCTAGAAATGAGATGTTTGAGGACAGTATGTGGTTGGTGTGAGGTAGTTTGATTGAGTAAGTAATGAAAGGGTAAGAGAGATGTGTGGTAATAAAAAGAGTGTGGTTGAGAGAGCAGAAGAATGTGTCTTGAAATGGTTTGGTCACATGGAGAGAATGAGTGAGGAAAGATTGACAAAGAGGATATATGTGTCAGAGGTGGAGGGAACGAGGAGAAATGGGAGACCAAATTGGAGGTGGAAAGATGGAGTGATAAAGATTTTGAGTGATCGGGGTCTGAATATGCAGGAGAGTGAAAGGCGTGCAAGGAACAGAGTGAATTGAAACAATGTGGTATACCGGGGTCGACGTGCTGTCAATGGATTGAACCAGGGCATGTGAAGTGTCCGAGGTAAACCATGGAAAGTTCTGTGGGGCCTGGATGTGGAAAGGGAACTGTGGTTTCAGTGCATTATACATGACAGCTAGAGACTGAGAGTGAACGAATAAGCCTTTGTTGTCTTTTCCAAGTGCTACCTCACGCACATGTGGGGGGAGGGGGTTGTTATTTCATGTGTGGCGGGGTGGCGACGGGAATGAATAATGGCAGACAGTATGAATTATGTACATGTGTATATATGTATATGTCTGTGTATATATATATATATATATATATTATATTTTTTTTTTTTTTTTTTTTTTTTTTTTTTTTGCTTTGTCGCTGTCTCCCGCGTTTGCGAGGTAGCGCAAGGAAACAGACGAAAGAAATGGCCCAACCCACCCCCATACACATGCCTTGATTCAATCCACTGACAGCACGTCAACCCCGGTATACCACATCGCTCCAATTCACTCTATTCTTTGCCCTCCTTTCACCCTCCTGCATGTTCAGGCCCTGATCACACAAAATCTTTTTCACTCCATCTTTCCACCTCCAATTTGGTCTCCCTCTTCTCCTCGTTCCCTCCACCTCCGACACATATATCCTCTTGGTCAATCTTTCCTCACTCATTCTCTCCATGTGACCAAACCATTTCAAAACACCCTCTTCTGCTCTCTCAACCACGCTCTTTTTATTTCCACACATCTCTCTTACCCTTACGTTACTTACTCAATCAAACCACCTCACACCAAACATTGTCCTCAAACATCTCATTTCCAGCACATCCATCCTCCTGCGCACAACTCTATCCATAGTCCACGCCTCGCAACCATACAACATTGTTGGAACCACTATTCCCTCAAACATACCCATTTTTGCTTTCCGAGATAATGTTCTCGACTTCCACACATTCTTCAAGGCTCCCAGAATTTTTGCCCCCTCCCCCACCCTATGATCCACTTCCGCTTCCATGGTTCCATCCGCTGCCAGATCCACTCCCAGATATCTAAAACACTTCACTTCCTCCAGTTTTTCTCCATTCAAACTCACCTCCCAATTGAATTGACCCTCAACCCTACTGTACCTAATAACCTTGCTCTTATTCACATTTACTCTTTAACTTTCTTCTTTCACACACTTTACCAAACTCAGTCACCAGCTTCTGCAGTTTCTCACATGAATCAGCCATCAGCGCTGTATCATCAGCGAACAACAACTGACTCACTTCCCAAGCTCTCTCATCCCCAACAGACTTCATACTTGCCCCTCTTTCCAAAACTCTTGCATTCACCTCCCTAACAACCCCATCCATAAACAAATTAAACAACCATGGAGACATCACACACCCCTGCCGCAAACCTACATTCACTGAGAACCAATCACTTTCCTCTCTTCCTACACGTACACATGCCTTACATCCTCGATAAAAACTTTTCACTGCTTCTAACAACTTTCCTCCCACACTCATATACTTATTTATATTTATTTTACTTTGTTGTTGTCTCCCGCGTTAGCGAGGTAGCGCAAGGAAACAGACAAAAGGATGGCCCAACCCACCCCCATACACATGTATATACATACACGTCCACACACGCAAATATACATACCCATACATCTCAATGTACACATATATACACACACAGACATATACATATATACACATGCACACAATACACACTGTCTGCCTTTATTCATTCCCATCGCCAACTCGCCACACATGGAATAACATCCCCCTCCCCCTAATGTAACGAGATGTAAAGGTATGTATATGTGCGTGTGTGGATGTGTAGTATATACATGTATATGTTGGTGGGTTGGGCCATCCTTTTGTCTGTTTCCTTGCGCTACCTCGCTAACGCGGGAGACAACAACAAAGTAAAATAAATATAAATAAGTATATGAGTGTGGGAGGAAAGTTGTTAGAAGCAGTGAAAAGTTTTTATCGAGGATGTAAGGCATGTGTACGTGTAGGAAGAGAGGAAAGTGATTGGTTCTCAGTGAATGTACGTTTGCGGCAGGGGTGTGTGATGTCTCCATGGTTGTTTAATTTGTTTATGGATGGGGTTGTTAGGGAGGTAAATGCAAGAGTTTTGGAAAGAGGGGCAAGTATGAAGTCTGTTGGGGATGAGAGAGCTTGGGAAGTGAGTCAGTTGTTGTTCGCTGATGATACAGCGCTGGTGGCTGATTCATGTGAGAAACTGCAGAAGCTGGTGACTGAGTTTGGTAAAGTGTGTGGAAGAAGAAAGTTAAGAGTAAATGTGAATAAGAGCAAGGTTATTAGGTACAGTAGGGTTGAGGGTCAAGTCAATTGGGAGGTGAGTTTGAATGGAGAAAAACTGGAGGAAGTGAAGTGTTTTAGATATCTGGGAGTGGATCTGGCAGCGGATGGAACCATGGAAGCGGATGTGGATCATAGGGTGGGGGAGGGGGCAAAAATTCTGGGGGCCTTGAAGAATGTGTGGAAGTCGAGAACATTATCTCGGAAAGCAAAAATGGGTATGTTTGAAGGAATAGTGGTTCCAACAATGTTGTATGGTTGCGAGGCGTGGGCTATGGATAGAGTTGTGCGCAGGAGGATGGATGTGCTGGAAATGAGATGTTTGAGGACAATGTGTGGTGTGAGGTGGTTTGATCGAGTGAGTAACGTGAGGGTAAGAGAGATGTGTGGAAATAAAAAGAGCGTGGTTGAGAGAGCAGAAGAGGGTGTTTTGAAGTGGTTTGGGCACATGGAGAGGATGAGTGAGGAAAGATTGACCAAGAGGATATATGTGTCGGAGGTGGAGGGAACGAGGAGAAGAGGGAGACCAAATTGGAGGTGGAAAGATGGCGTGAAAAAGATTTTGTGTGATCGGGGCCTGAACATGCAGGAGGGTGAAAGGAGGGCAAGGAATAGAGTGAATTGGAGCGATGTGGTATACCGGGGTTGACGTGCTGTCAGTGGATTGAATCAAGGCATGTGAGGCGTCTGGGGTGAACCACGGAAAGCTGTGTAGGTATGTATATTTGCATGTGTGGACGTATGTATATACATGTGTATGGGGGGGGTTGGGCCATTTCTTTCGTCTGTTTCCTTGCGCTACCTCGCAAACGCGGGAGACAGCGACAAAGTATAATAATATAAAAAAAAAAAGTATATGAGTGCATGTATATTAGTGGAGGGCCATTCTTTGTCTGTTTCCTGGTGCTACCTTGTTGATGCAACATTGATTGTGCATCTATATGCAGAGAGCGCTGGGCAAGTGAGTAGTAAGTGTTCATGATTTCTTTATGATACTTGTATCATGGACATCAAGGGTCTTGGGATATGTTGAAACCACTTGCATGTGGTTAGGCTGGATCTTCAACTTTCATGAGGTTATATTCATATTAGCATGAATGGAAGAAAAATGGAAGAAAAGGAACTTTTTACTCTAAAGGCGTCCATCATTTTCCATTTAATTATTGCAGTACAGTCATGAAGTCCCATAAAGAGTTTCTGGGGTAATAAGATTTATTACTTATATCTTATAAGTATTATATTATCTTTATCTGTATGAATTAAATACAATGGATGATGAATAGTATTAAAAGTAAAATGTGCATGGCCAAGGCTTCTTGAAGCAACTTATTTTCAAGTAATAAAATCTTCATCTTCAATATCCA
Source organism: Panulirus ornatus (assembly GCF_036320965.1). Taxonomy (NCBI): domain Eukaryota; kingdom Metazoa; phylum Arthropoda; class Malacostraca; order Decapoda; family Palinuridae; genus Panulirus; species Panulirus ornatus. The sequence goes on along the minus strand of NC_092227.1, from coordinate 11,243,752 downwards.
TCATGTAAGTTATAACACAATTTTGTCTTAAGGACAACCTGATTCTCCTATGAAGACATATATTTACAATATTTACAACTGCCCCAAACCCCTTCTTCAGGGTATCCTGCAGCTTCAAGGCTTTGCTAATATCTGTATCATGGAAATAATGGATTTTTTTGGAGTAAGATGTACTCTAACTGTACTCCTGATGATAAAGCCTCATCAAATGTAACTTTTCACCCACAGTGTAATCTCATGCATGTTCAGTCTAATGACACCTCCCGTTTATAGGGTGAAGTAAAAATCATTAAATCATATCTATAAAATGGCAAAAGTAAGAGCTTCAGTGAGACCTGTGGCATGGGGGAGGGTGAGACTCCTGGGTGAGTCAAGGGTTGTGGTGCCAGGTGGTGTTGCAGGGGCTGATGCAGCGTTGAGACTGTGCTTGTGCTTGTCTGGGGTCCTGGTGCTGGGGCAATAGCAGGAGGTGCAGGCTGCATTCCAGATGCCAAGGAAGCTTGCACGTAGAACTGTAGAGGAAAAAGAAAAAATGTTAATCCTGTACATTACACTGCCATTAGAATTTGTAGTATGAGAGAATGAATTGGTTTATGAAATGAAAGACTGAAAAAACTGTACTCATGTTCAGTAAACATAAATGCATGGAAAATTAAAGGAATTTTAAAAGAAAAACAATTAGCCATGAGGACAGCAACACAATGGGTGCCTTATGCAGAAGGCTGGTAGGCTGGGTCCTGCAGACTTTCAAGAAAAGGAAAGAAAAACTACTGATGATGTTATTCACAGCCTTAATTCTTTCAAGAACTGAGACTGCATATTTAGAAAGTGTCCAGAAATCTTTCCCAACCTATAGTAATGTGGTAAAGGAACTGGAAAATCCTGGAAGGTTTGGTTCCCAACTTATATTCAGAAATAACATCCTATGAGCACAACAGGCATGGAAGACTTTGTAAAATACCACCTCTGAAATCCAAATATGCCATAAGCACAAGAAGGGAAGACACCTTAAACTTCCAGGGCCCAAGAAACTTCAACACCTTGCCATTTACCATCAGAAACAGCATGGGATGCATGACATAGAAGTTCAAAGGAGCATAGGACAAGTACCTACAAAGTGTACCAGACTAGCCGGGCTATGTGGGCCTGAGGGCTGTAATTCCAACAGCTTGGTCAACCAATAAACCCAATCCAACAGCCTGGGCCCAGCCAGAGTCATGGGGGTTAAGACCTCTGAATACTCCAAGAGGTATCCATGAGGATAAACACATGAGAATTTAATACAGGAAGCCAGCACCTGGGAAGAAGACAGCTGTAATAATTGGTATAGGTAATTTTTTGGCACATTAATGAAACATAGATCTGGAAAATAATAAGTAAAAGAGTGCTGAGAGCTTAGTAATAAGACATAAGATATAAATCACATATAGAGTGAGAATCATCATCTGTAATTATAAAAACCAGAGATTGACTTGTCGGGCAACATAGGTGTCACCTAATATGCCCAACCTGTGCCTGCCAAAGCCAGTTACATGTCAGTGCCCGCATTACTCTTCAAAATTTCTGTCCTTACTTTGTGCTTTTTCGCTGTGTTTTTCCAGTGACAATGTCAAAAAGAGTTGTAGATACCCCTATAGATAACAGTGAGAAAAAGCACCTCTCATTATCAATATCGAAGAATGTAAAGTTACTGCTGAAACTTGTTCATGGTCTGCCCATGAGAAGACTGACTAAAGGAGTATGAAGGAGAATGACCACCATATAAAATATAATGATAAAGAAGGACAAGTTGCTGAAATTTTACACAAAGTGATGAACAGTAATTAATGAAAAGTAAATAAACATTGCATATGATGAAGAATAAAGATGTTGATAATGTGTTGAAAGAAAAGAGTTATTAGCATAAGAATGAACATGTCACTGAATGATATATTCAACATGAGACAAACTAAAATATATCATGAAGAACTGATGATTGCAGGTGAATGAAAATTTAGCAGGCTGGAAGCAGAAATATGAGAAGTGCAATGATATAAATTATCTTAAAACTACAGTGACAAAGTTTTGCTGATCATGAGTCTGAGGAAGTACAGTGAGGAGTTTGCAATGATAGCTTTAGATGAAAACCTTTCATCTAAACAAATTTATGAAGGAGAGAAAACCTCATTGTTCTGGAACTATATTCCTAGAAAAGTAACACCAGCTAATGAGATGGCACCAACAGGAGAGAAGGATACTAAAAACAGGTTGACTGTTCTTAGGTGTGCAAATGCAATGGGCACTCACAAATGCAAACCTGCAGTGACTGGGAAGATCTAACATCCAAGGTGCTTTAACCTTGCCTATCTATAATCATTCAAATAAGAAAGCGTAGATACCTACGGACTTATTTTCTGACTGGTTCCATAACAACTTTGTACCAGTGGTACATGCTTGTAGTGGGAAAGCTGAACTGACTATTTACTGTTCCTCTATGTGACATCTTTAATTCAGCCACGTGACTAAGTAATTTTAAGAACATTAAGAAGTATATATAAAGACTTATTTCTTTTTAATAGTATGCTTCAACAGAGGCAAGACGGTAACAAGGTTCCAAAAGGAGTGAACTTTAAAGGCACTATCCATGCAGCTATCACCGCTTTGGTATAGGTAAAGAAACTTGTCAATGCTTTGCACAATATTTGGACTGTAACAAATTCCCTAAATTACGAAAAAAAGTACCATCAGAATGACTGAATAAGCTACAGAAGCAAATGCCAAAGAAGTACTGAACATAATGACAATGATGCTCCTGTCATGCATTCTTCGACTGATGGGGAGATTGCAGACATGTTAAATTAAAACAAACAAGATAATAGCGGTGATGATGATGCTTTTGAAAACACACAAGATCCATAGATGCTATGGTGAAAATGTTTAACGGGTAAAGTGATTGGCCTGAACACCACATACTAATCAGTGAGCAAGAGAGTATGGCTACTTATAAAAGACAAACTGCTAAAACATAAAATGTTACTAATGTACATGATGCTAGAAGAAAACTTCAGAAAGGCCATGCAGCAAAATCCTGCTTCATCACCAGAAAATCCCATTCCTGGCCCATCATCTGCTTTATATATCCTCCCAGTGACTTCAATGTCTACACATGTTGAGGAAACCTCACCCTCTCTCAAGTTTCACAAGCCAAATGTAATCTACTGTATTTATGGGCTGAATTTATCTCACTTCATAAGCAAAGAACATCAAGGCTGTTGTGTACGTACATGACTTTGTTTGTTTTTTCTTAGTATTTCATGCAATTTAGTACAACCTGTTGTTTGTATGTACCCATATGTAAAAATATTTCTAAAATGAATAAGAATGCAGTTCATGTTTACACCCTTTAGCGGGAAGATATCTGTAATGGGATCTTTCAAGTGGTATCTTGTTGTCTAAACCTTAGATGTCATCTCCAGCCAAAAGAGAAACTCTACATCATAACCCTAGAGCGAGTCAAAGCTTGCTAGCCTGGCTGGGAGTGTTGCCACGCCAAGAAAATGTATTTCACAAAAAGTCAACCTCTGTACAGGCCAACAGGAGGGATTAGTGCAGTTACTGGTGAAACTGGTAAATGGTCTAAAAGACATTTTTGCTCTAAGGAACTCTGACACTTGGAAAATAAAATAATAAAAAAGTAAAACATCTTGAAAAGGCTTCAATCTTGAAATACTAATTCTTTTTCTTTCATGAGTGCTCACAACAGGGTTAGACTTTGCCCTACTCAACTGGGTGAGCTACCACATTATATCAATGTTCTGAAAACTGGAAAATTCCAAAATCTACAGCAATCTTGGCCTATGGATTTTAGATAATGGATTCTCAATCAGTAATAGGCAAAATAAACCAAAAAAGATTAAAGTGAATGCACAATTAATTTTTCAATGAAAGACAGCATCACACTAGCATCTCTTGCATGAAATTCTTATATCATTTTGCTCTTTTGTCATTTTTACATATGCTCTGTAACACATGAGTAGAACCAACAGACCAGTCATTTTGTTTTTGTCAACATAAAGAAGCAAGATGGTATTGACTATAAAGGAAGCTATGACTATATCAACTTTAATCCTGTTATTATACTGTGGTGAAAGGCCAAGCATGGTAAAAAGCGTATTTGGATGCACTCATGGTTGGCACGAAGAGAAACTGAAAGTATATATCAAAAATGTAACATGGGACTGCTCAGGGAACTCTTCTCTGAGCACCAGCTTTACTATGTTGTATGCCTTTCTCGTTACAGACTTTGTTGCATACACAGACTCTCTTATGTCCCATAAACATCAAGACCATATATATATTCAAATGAGGCACTTTTTGGACTGGTGTGTCCACAATGTAATGAAGGCTACAAAGGCCTTAACAAAAATTGTATCTGCCACACAGATCAATATACATGGTATGAATGTCTGTTGGGGATGAGAGAGCTTGGGAAGTGAGTCAGTTGTTGTTCGCTGATGATACAGCGCTGGTGGCTGATTCATGTGAGAAACTGCAGAAGCTGGTGACTGAGTTTGGTAAAGTGTGTGAAAGAAGAAAGTTAAGAGTAAATGTGAATAAGAGCAAGGTTATTAGGTACAGTAGGGTTGAGGGTCAAGTCAATTGGGAGGTGAGTTTGAATGGAGAAAAACTGGAGGAAGTGAAGTGTTTTAGATATCTGGGAGTGGATCTGGCAGCGGATGGAACCATGGAAGCGGAAGTGGATCATAGGGTGGGGGAGGGGGCGAAAATTCTGGGAGCCTTGAAGAATGTGTGGAAGTCGAGAACATTATCTCGGAAAGCAAAAATGGGTATGTTTGAAGGAATAGTGGTTCCAACAATGTTGTATGGTTGCGAGGCGTGGGCTATGGATAGAGTTGTGCGCAGGAGGATGGATGTGCTGGAAATGAGATGTTTGAGGACAATGTGTGGTGTGAGGTGGTTTGATCGAGTGAGTAACGTAAGGGTAAGAGAGATGTGTGGAAACAAAAAGAGCGTGGTTGAGAGAGCAGAAGAGGGTGTTTTGAAATGGTTTGGGCACATGGAGAGAATGAGTGAGGAAAGATTGACCAAGAGGATATATGTGTCAGAGGTGGAGGGAACGAGGAGAAGAGGGAGACCAAATTGGAGGTGGAAAGATGGAGTGAAAAAGATTTTGTGTGATCGGGGCCTGAACATGCAGGAGGGTGAAAGGAGGGCAAGGAATAGAGTGAATTGGAGCGATGTGGTATACCGGGGTTGACGTGCTGTCAGTGGATTGAATCAAGGCATGTGAAGCGTCTGGGGTAAACCATGGAAAGCTGTGTAGGTATATTTGCGTGTGTGGACGTATGTTTATACATGTGTATGGGGGTGGGTTGGGCCATTTCTTTCGTCTGTTTCCTTGCGCTACCTCGCAAACGCGGGAGACAGCGAAAAAAAAAAATGAATGTTTATAAGGCATGTTTTTACGATTATCAAGGTACTGATAAGAATGAAAATATGGACTTCAGTATTTTAGAAAATATGTTATGTTATGGATATACCATCAACTATTCTCTACTATTATATATTTCACTTGATTGAAAATTTGCACTCACTTGAAAAAGAAAACTTTCTGGATCAAGACAAACAATTTTGTTTTACTTGATGGGTCAAGAAACTGACACAAATTCATGAAGTATAAAATGGCGGCAAGTCAGAAAAGTGACACAGAAAGTGCTAAAATGATGCCGCTTTCATAAATCATAAAATATAAATTACGTAATTTCCAGTGCCTCCATGATCAAAAGCTCAAGTCTTCTAATTAATGCATCTTCACTCCTGTTCCTCATTCGTATATCTGATATTGATGCACGCAAACGCGGGAGACAGCGGCAAAAAAAAAAAAAAAAAAAAAAAAAAAAAAAAGGTCACCGATTAAATATCTTGAATGAACAAAGTGGAAGATGTCAGTAATAATGTCTGACGACCTTATCTTCAGTGAACAAAAGAAGGCAACAATTGTCTCTTACAAAAAGTTGATAGGATGGATGCTGTTGACTTCCATGACATGGATGGAAAACCAATAAAGATACTCAAGGTATGAATACTCTGAAGAACAAAATGCTGCTGTATGTTAGTGTCACACTTCATGGCAGGCAAACAGGGGAAACTGCAAAATTAGAAAGTGTTCTCAGATCTTTAATAGCCCCTACTGACATGGTAAAGGACCTTAATTACTGGGAACAATTGAAGTCATGAGCATGTACTATCTCGAGTGCAGATGGGAGAAGTACATCATTATCTACACTTGGAAAATCCTAGGTGTGGTCACCAACTTAAATCTCAGAAATAATTCCCTACTTGCATGACAGCCTTGGAAGACTGTAAAATATTACTGTACCTCAGAAATCAAAAGTGCATGATAAGCTCAACATAGAAAAATTCCTTAAACATCCAAGGTCAAAGACACTTTGATAAATTGTCTGCAGTCATCAGGAACACTAAAAAATGCATGTGGATAAAATGCAAAAAGCTATGAAAAAGGTAATTATAAAGGTTACCAGACCAGCCAGGCTGTGTGGGAAAGTGAATAATAGCTTCCAAAGGCTTGGGTGATCAATGACCCAATTCACCATCCTGGGCTGTGGGGATATTATGCCGCAAAAGTCTACAGCAAGGTAACTCTGATGTAATGAAGACTGATAGTAAACTTACACACAGCTCTTACCGAGGCAATGAACAAATGTAGGTTTTTCAGATACATATATGACATGTTAGGCACATGATCTCACCTGATCTTCACTTGAGGTCATGTACCTTACATCACACACACACACATACACACGTATATATATATATCCCTGGGGATGGGGAAGAAAGAATACTTCCCACGTACTCCCTGCGTGTCATAGAAGGCAACGAAAAGGGCTGGAAATCCTCCTCTCCTGTTTTGGTCTTCCAAAAGAAGGAACAGTAATGCAGGCCAAGTGAGGATTTTTTTCCTGAGACTCAGTCATCTGATCTCGATGCTACCTAGCTAATGTAGGAAATGGCGAACCTGTATGTTCACACTCAGTCTCTAGGTGTCAGGTGTAATGCACCAAAACCACAGCTCCCTATCCACATGCAGGCCCCACAGACCTTTCCATGGTTTACCCCAAACATTTCAAATGCCCTGTTTCAGTCCAATGACAGCACATCAACCCTAGTATACCACATCGTTCCGATTCACTCTCTTCCTTGCACGAATCTCACCCTCGAGATATTAACTTACCAAAGTGCTTGCGGATGAAGTAATTCATTGTGTGTGGGCAGGCTTTCCCTGGTCCTTCAGGTTAATATGAGGTGATGGAAAATCTCAAATGGACTACAGGCTGGTCTTAGATCGAAAACTAAATGAACAAGCACACTATACAATCATTTCGATGGCCAAGGTTCGAATCGTGTGTACTCCAGGGAGTGAATAGTTTCAATCTATATCACGAGAACAAAATACGCCAGATATACATATATTCTTTCTTTCATATTGGTTTGCAATTTCCTGTATTAATGAAACACTGCAAGGATAAGCCAAAGAAATGGTCTCATTCTCTTACATCCATTCTCTAGCTGCCATTTGTAATACACCAAAATCACTCGCACTGTCAAAAGAAAAAAAAAAAAATGTCCGCCCAAACTCTTTTCCAACGCGATACATGACTTAGGCGATACGTGCCTCCTGTGACATTTAAACTGTACCTCACCTCACTCATGAGATCAAGGCAATATGAACCCAAAATATGGACATTTGTTAAGTTTGGGGGATCTGTTAGTAGTGGTTACTAAAATGAGAGGCAGGGTTAAGTTCTTAATTTTTGGTTTGGGGTTGGTGGTTCGTTATATAGAGTGGTTTGGGTGGGAAAGAGGTCTGGTGCTGATGCACAGAACTGAGGGTGCCGAGCATGTTAAAGTGGGTTTAAACTAGGAGGATCTTTGTTTCATTGTGGACGTGTTTGTCAGGCAGCCAATGACTGTTCTGAATACACTGTGTTGGGAAGTATCCAGCCTTGTTATGTTTGCATTTGGGTGGAAGACCGCACAGGTGAGGCATAAAGTGAATCAAATGAATCGTTTGAATTGAGATGTTAAGGGACTCTTTCTATTATCAAAATCTAGTGCCAGCTAGTGCTTTGAAGGCATTTACTTTGCAAGATGCTTTCCTACAGATGCTACTGTTGTAGGGAGTGATACTGTGTGTGTCGTATGTCATTTCAAGAACAGTTGGCGTTTGTTCAGCGGGAGAGACTTTCCGATCAAGGTGACTGGAGGGTGTGAGTTGGATTCGTGTCTGTGTGGGGTTAAAAGGGTGACTGAAGACTTCCCTAGAGATGCAGACATTCTGTTCTCAATGAGCCTTTATTTTCCCAACACTCTCCAGTCTCTTCCCAAGCGACCTAACATTGACTCTTTCAAAACGCAATATAATGGTGGTTTTTTTTAGTATGCAGATGAGCTCACACTCATGACAACAATGTAACACCAAAGTAGCATCAAACATATGGCACTACATTACACAAGTGGATTATATATATATATATATATATATATATATATATATATATATATATATATATATATATATATATATATATATATATGTTCCTAAGAGTCCACGCGCAAAATTGTGATCCTTTCCTATATATATATATATATATATATATATATATATATATATATATATATATATATATACATACATACATACATACATACATACATACATATATATATATATATATATATATATATATATATATATATATATATATATATATATATACATAAAGAATTAAAAATAGATCTAGCAACAGAAAGTAGAAAGCTAGTGAAAACGATCCAGGCTCGGGTTATTTTCGTTGGAGCAGAACGGAAACCGTAAAACCCACAGTTGTGATGACGTTCTAAACTATACAGTATTATTCATGCCAGCTGTACACTTCACATCATTCACATATGAGCTAAGCACTTCCGCGCTCACCGTGCACTTGTACTGCTGATAATTCATAACACCAATTGATCAATGCCCACTGGCCACTATGCAGGTCAGCTCTCTAGCCATAGTAAATGGTTAACGCACTGCCCCAAGCATCCAGGTATATGCCCATGTGTATTTCAATTTTCTTGCTGGATAGATTAATTTTTCTAACGAGAACTGTCAATCAACCCTTCAAATCCATGGTTTATATATATATATATATATATATATATATATATATATATATATATATATATATATATATATATTTTTTTTTTTTTTTTTTTTTTTCATACTATCCGCCATTTCCCGCGACAGCGAGGTAGCGTTAAGAACAGAGGACTGGGCCTTTGAGGAAATATCCTCACCTGGCCCTCTTCTCTGTTCCTTCTTTTGGAAAATTAAAAAAAAAAAAAAGAAAAAAAAAAACGAGAGGGGAGGATTTCCAGCCCCCCGCTCCCTTCCCTTTTAGTCGCCTTCTACGACACGCAGGGAATACATGGGAAGTATATATATATATATATATATTCCTATGAGTCCACGGGGAAAATGAAACACGAAAAGTTCCCAAGTGCACTTTCGTGTAATCATCACATCATCAGGGGAGACACAAGAAATATAACAGTCAATTGATATTGACGAAACTAGAACGCCATTTGGTAAACGTGATTGTCCAAATGGCGTCCTAGCTTCGTCTCATCGATGTATATCAATTGACTTATATTTCTCTCTAGTGTCTCCCCAGATTATGTGATTATTACACGAAAGTGCCGCTGGGAACTTTTCGTGTTTCATTTTCCCCGTGGACTCAGAGGAATATCTTGATCATGCGCAAAATTGTGATCCTTTCCAATATATATATATATATATATATATATATATATATATATATATATATATATATATATATATATATATGTGTGTGTGTGTGTGTGTGTGTGTGTGTGTGTGTGTGTGTGTAAACCCTAAGGAAGGGAAGAAAGAATTCAACCTCCGTATTCACTGGGTCTTGTAGACGGCGACTAAAGGGGGCGGAAGCGAAGGTAACCAAGATGAGAAGAGAGGAGAGTTAGGTAGTATGTTTGAGGAAACCTGGATGTTCTGGCTCAGTGAAACAAAGCTCAATGATAAAGGGGAAGAATGGTTTAGAAACGTCTTGGGAGTAAAGTCAGAGGCTGGTGAGCTAAGGAAGGAGTAGCACTCCTACTAAAGCAGGAGTCGTGGGAGAGGAAGTGAATTCACGACCGAGGTGGGTAAAAATTAAAGTAATGGCGAGAGATGGGTGATTCTATATAGTAGTACTTATGCACCTGACCATGAGAAAGAGAGATCATGAGATGCACGCGTTAATAGGGGTAGGCGAGAGTGTGTGTTAGCAGTTTTGATGCAAGAGACCGGTATCAGCGAAGGGTGGTTTGACACTAAATCTCTTCTTCATCATTCTGCTGATCCTCCTTCGTCGCAATTCTCTACCAGTAAGAGGCAGTTGGAGCATCACTGTTCCTCACGACGGCTCTCTATAATACAAGATTAAGGGAGCGCGTGTCACCGCTCCTCAAAATCGAATAAAAAGTTATGCCGGGTCACCCCCATCGATCACGGGAATACATCTTCATCTATCAAGCCCAGGCGATACGTAAGGATACCCTAAATTCCATCATCCACAATAATCTACAATGTCCACTTTAAGTTAGTGTACGTATTTGCTGACCAAAACGTGTGGTCATTACTGTATGTTGTCTTACATATCACTATAGGCTATTCGGATTTAACGGACTCTCTCTCTCTCTCTCTCTCTCTCTCTCTCTCTCTCTCTCTCTCTCTCTCTCTCTCTCTCTCTCTCTCTCCCTCCCTCCCCCGTTAAATCGAGGGTATACTGACCTGTATTCACGACAAAACATATACATGGACAGAGAGGTACTCGCAGCGCCCGTAGAGAATATACCTTTCGAGGGGCAGAGAGGACGACAACACACTCGACGAACCAGCGCACCCAAGTCCCAGGTGACGACCATAACCTGGATTACCATCATATGGAGGATGTTGGAACGACGGATGACGGGGGGCGGCGAAGGGGTGTAGGGTAAGGGAGGGTTGGATGAAACACCTGGCGTAAGAGCGGTGGGAGACAGTCGCTCAACAGCTGCACAGTCAACCAGCAACCACACTCGCTAGAGGACATCTGACGTTAGCGGTGAACCGAACAATACCCGGCAATATATATTTGTATATATAAATATATATATATATATACATATTACGCGATCGGCGTGATCTTCAGCAAACGATGGTGACCCTAAAGAGGCAGTCTTAAATCACCACTTGTGCTGCCACCTACTGCCTAACTATCAACCAGAGCCGTAAGGTCAGTCATAACGATGTAACGAGAGAGAGAGAGAGAGAGAGAGAGAGAGAGAGAGAGAGAGTGTGTGTGTGTGTGTGTGTGTGTGTGTGTGTGTGTGTGTGTGTGTGTGTGTGCAATTATTATCTTTTGTAATGTGCAGGGAGCAGGGGGGGGGGGTCATCATTCGTGGGGGCAATATCCTTTGAACTCTCTATTATTACATTTTTTTTTTTTTTACCTACATTTTAATAATGCCTTCATTGTTAGCTTTAATTTCGTGTGGACGACCCATTCATCTACCAGTAAGTTACTGAAGAATTTATCTTCCCATGTTTTCCACCGCATCTCTTCCGTACTCTCCTGTTCCCTCCTTTATCTGGGGGCGTATCAGGGGAATGGGGGCCGAGAGGAGCAGCCCCTCCGCCCCCCAATTAACTACACAAAATACAATAAAACTTAATCATAATGATCGTTACACTATACAATAAACTTAATAACGATGATAAATAATCTTACACCTTTGAGTTTGAAAAACAAAAATGTACATCTAAGTATATCAAACTGAGTCACGTACATACCATACTATAGATATTAATGGAACTACCTTTTCAGTTTCAGCCTCCCGCCAAAATAATTACTTACATATATGATAATCAAAGCTTCTCTACCTGCAAAAACATAACGTTTCATCGAACAATACTACTCCCTCGATCACTGCTATCAGCGGGTGTTTAATGCTCTCCAAAAATCATAGATTCATTTTCAATCAAAACTGGTCGCTGGTTTCATTATAATGACTCCTGTTCAACAGCTGTATTCAATCCGAGGAAATGTGGCTGTCAACAAGTGATCGAATTCAACATCCAAAACGGCTCAAAAACAAGTTCTCAAAATTCCAACGTGTTCTCACATATACCACTCATGTTTCAGAGTTTTAATCCTGTACCCTTTTTACGTTGAAATGCGCGCCAATGACGTTCAAATACATAAAAAAAATATATATACGGATGAAAATTAACTTCATTTTCATTACTGCAGGTGCAGCTGTTGCTCCTCGTCCGTTACGTAGACGTTCTTACACCGATCTATTTTCTTCTTCGAGAGCGATGACCCCCCCCAAAAAATAGGTCTATCACACGTCTCAAATACGTTTCACCACCACTGCCATGTCCCGTGCGCTAACCTCCTTAAACCCCTAGAGCGAGCCAGATCCATAAGGTGCGATAGCCTGTCAGTGCTAGGCTATCATACCCAAGCTTGGGCCGTACCTCGTAATCACGATGCTTATTATAAACAGCTGTTCCAAGTGTGGTGTATCCCTCCCTGGATTGGTGACGCAATCCCAAAGTCCCTCTCCTACTCGTGGATCTGTCATATGTCACTCCTGGAAAACGACAAAGTCATACATAGGCCTCCCTTCACTGAGGACCCACCTCATCACTTTGCATATTTTGCTGGACTGAATGTTAATCGTGGCTCCGACCAGAACTGGAACTTACAAATGCTCCCCTGTACAGCAGGATGTCACACATTCCGTAATGAATAAAAATGGATGAGGAACGGGTTCACTAAATTCCCAGATACACTCCCTCATTAACAGCAATCGCATCCTAGTATGATTCAACTCTTTCTAAAGTGTGTGGAAGAAGAAAGTTAAGAGTAAATGTGAATAAGAGCAAGGTTATTAGGTACAGTAGGGTTGAGGGTCAAGTCAATTGGGAGGTGAGTTTGAATGGAGAAAAACTGGAGGAAGTGAAGTGTTTTAGATATCTGGGAGTGGATCTGTCAGCGGATGGAACCATGGAAGCGGAAGTGGATCATAGGGTGGGGGAGAGGGCGAAAATTCTGGGGGCCTTGAAGAATGTGTGGAAGTCGAGAACATTATCTCGGAAAGCAAAAATGGGTATGTTTGAAGGAATAGTGGTTCCAACAATGTTGTATGGTTGCGAGGCGTGGGCTATGGATAGAGTTGTGCGCAGGAGGATGGATGTGCTGGAAATGAGATGTTTGAGGACAATGTGTGGTGTGAGGTGGTTTGATCGAGTAAGTAACGTAAGGGTAAGAGAGATGTGTGGAAATAAAAAGAGCGTGGTTGAGAGAGCAGAAGAGGGTGTTTTGAAATGGTTTGGGCACATGGAGAGAATGAGTGAGGAAAGATTGACCAAGAGGATATATGTGTCGGAGGTGGAGGGAACGAGGAGAAGAGGGAGACCAAATTGGAGGTGGAGAGATGGAGTGAAAAAGATTTTGTGTGATCGGGGCCTGAACATGCAGGAGGGTGAAAGGAGGGCAAGGAATAGAGTGAATTGGAGCGATGTGGTATACAGGGGTTGACGTGCTGTCAGTGGATTGAATCAAGGCATGTGAAGCGTCTGGGGTAAACCATGGAAAGATGTGTAGGTATGTATATTTGCGTGTGTGGACGTGTGTATGTACATGTGTATGGGGGGGGGGTTGGGCCATTTCTTTCGTCTGTTTCCTTGCGCTACCTCGCAAACGCGGGAGACAGCGACAAAGTATAAAAAAAAAAAAAAAAAAAAGAATATATATATATATATATATATATATATATATATATATATATATATATATATATGAAATAACAACAATAAATAAAGGCAGACTATGAATTATGTATATGTGTATATATGTATACGTTTGTGTGTGTATATATATGTATACGTTGAAATGTATAGGTCTGTATATTTGCGTGTGTGGACGTGTATGTATATACATGTGTATGTGGGTGGGTTGGGCCATTCTTTCGTCTGTTTCCTTGCGCTACCTCGCTAACGCGGGAGACAGCGACAAAGCAAATAAATAAAAAAATATAATATATATATATATATATATATATATATATATATATATATATATATATATATATATAAAGTCTGGAATAACAGCATCTCTTCGTTCCAGCCTTCCAGGACGCTACCACACACTATTCAACGCAAGACTAAAAAAAAAAGACAAATAATAGGATGTGTCCCGTTTTCTTCCACTTACCAAAGGAGTCTCCCCTCAAAAGCCTTGGATTATTACCGTTATACACCCAACAATATGGTACAATTAGAAAAAGCCTAGTCGCAAACCCAAGAACAAACGCGTCACACAATTACATCCCTTGTGTCACACGCTTATCCAGTGTTCACTCTTGTCATTAAGTGTGACCTTAGGGTTCATTATGTGTGACCTTTCTCCCCCCCCCCCACCCCCACCCCTTCCCTTCCACCCCGCCCTATAACCCTCACTGCCTCTAACTTACGTAGCTTCTCTCTCTTTTTTTTTTTGGAAAATGATAATCCACATGTGTGTCGTTTATCTTTTCCTGCATTTTTACACACACACACACACACACACCAGGCTTAGGCTGGCGTGCTTATGAATACAAGAGTAATGACATGGTACGTACACAGATGGTTAAGAGACGTGGCAAACACGAGTGCAAAACCACGTATAGTAATCACACACATCATGTACTTCAGAAACAAAAGTGATTACTGCTGTTATGTGGCCGTTAAGCAAACAAGTCGAAATTAACAAGCTGCAGAGCATTGACAAGCACCGGGAAAGTAATATTAAGCGCATGGAACAACGCGAGCTATCATTCAATACCGAGAGAACTTGAATTATTATATACATTACAAAATTAGAGAATCTGCTTCTTCAAGTTTGGTCACTGCACGAGAATAAGCGAAAAGAGCTTACCGAGAAGGTCCAGAGGAGGGCAGACAGGAAAAGGCTAGAGAGCGTGAATTTGACCATTTCGAAAGAGAGAAAAGTGAGAGGGTGTAACCTGATCACAACAATTAAGCTCTTAAAAACCAGACTGATGACGCAGACAATGAACTGTTCGCCGAGTATGCGAGGATAAAAATTGAGGACATAACATTAAATTGAAAGAAAAAGAAACTTCATAAAAAAAATATGAAGAGGTACTTTTATAATATAAAACTGGTGGATGCAGAGAATAAAATAGCAGAAGATATGGTTAATGCAGAAAGTTAAAATGAATCTAAAAAGTTGTATTGATAGTATAGACTGTTCGAGATATGGGATCCCACGAACGTAAAACTCCCTCCCCGTACGACGCTATCACATAAGTACATATAGGCAATTACCTGCTCTCTCTCTCTCTCTCTCTCTCTCTCTCTCTCTCTCTCTCTCTCTCTCTCTCTCTCTCTCACACACACACACATACGGGCTTCTGTGAGTCAGCATTGGGCGCAACCAGGGTCAGGCCCGCATGGCTCCAGTTTCCTGGTGGAGTGACGCTCAGCCCACATCATCGTACGCAGACGTTGATCCTTGGGACTGGTCGATATATGGGTACCTGGCCTAAGTTTATATATATATATATATATATATATATATATATATATATATATATATATATATATATATATATATTCACAAATCGTCTCAAATCTTGATATGGTTGGGTGACCCACCGGAACGACGTATTCACGTGTCCACATTTAAGTCAGGGTCAGGCAGAGAGAGAGAGAGAGAGAGAGAGAGAGAGAGAGAGAGAGAGAGAGAGAGAGAGAGAGAGAGAGAGAGAGAGAGCCTGCGTTGTACAGCTTATTATCTCTCATAACATCCGGCCTCACCGTCTGCCCGGCCAGGCCACACCTGCCTGGCGACGTTAGTATCCACCCAGTCCACCAACTCTTGCAGAAGTCCAGGGATTATCTTAGAACTGTACAAGTGACTTAAGTGACGCGATCGGACACGCAGAGCCATCAAACACGACGAGGGTTCCTACTTCGCCCTGCCCGACACGATCGTGGGTCGTCGCATCGCTCTATCGAAAGGAGGAGGAGAGCAGCACACACCACACGACACCGACAGCCTAGTGCGCACGGTGCGCGTGAGAGGACTGACCCCCGGACACATCCTAAGGTTTATTGAAATACGTTTAGGTGTGTGACAACTGCAATCCCGTGGGTGGGTTATGGTACGAGAGAGAGAGAGAGAGAGAGAGAGAGAGAGAGAGAGAGAGAGAGAGAGAGAGAGAGAGAGAGAGAATGATCTGTGGGGGTCGAGCGTTGCGTGTGCGAAGTGGGGAGGGATGTGTAATGACGTTGGCTTACTTGGACGGAAGGATCAACTTTTCTATGAGCCGAGTGAGAGAGTTAGAAGCACTTCACGTTTCCCATGGAAGTTCTTGCTGCTTCACCTGGACACACTGGGCAGCTTTGGATGAACATGTGTGGCAGCTAAATTAAAAGGCTTGTAATGTGTGCCGCCAGAACGAAGAAGCACGACAGTACACGAGAACGAAGTCCATGTTGAGGGGATGACTCTGCATGGCATTAACTTACTTTCTGTTTACAGTTTTGTTTCCTCCGGTTTTACTGACTTCAGTCTTCCGTCGAGTAACGGGTGTTTCCCCAAAATAAAGCAATTCATAATTCAAATTACACGTTGGTTACAGCATCATGACTCTATGTGTGTGTGTGTGTGTGTGTGTGTAGACGAAGCTGTGGCCAAGATCTTAACATTAGCCTTAAGCACGACGGGTGTGACCCTTGGATATGGTGGTCTGTTTTTTTTTACCTGACCTGAGCGGGTCGCACAGTCGTGCACAAGGCCAGTACCGTCCTGCTTAAGGTCAATACCGTCGCGCTTAAGGTCAGTACCGTCGTGCTTAAGGTCAATACCGTCGCGCTTAAGGTCAGTACCGTCGTGCTTAAGGTCAATACCGTCGCGCTTAAGGTCAGTACCGTCGTGCTTAAGGTCAATACCGTCGCGCTTAAGGTCAATACAGTCGTGCTTAAGGTCAATATCGTCGTGCTTAAGGTCAGTACCGTCGTGCTTAAGGTCAATACCGTCGCGCTTAAGGTCAGTACCGTCGTGCTTAAGGTCAATATCGTCGCGCTTAAGGTCAGTACCGTCGTGCTTAAGGTCAATACCGTCGCGCTTAAGGTCAGTACCGTCGTGCTTAAGGTCAATACCGTCGCGCTTAAGGTCAATACAGTCGTGCTTAAGGTCAATATCGTCGTGCTTAAGGTCAGTACCGTCGTGCTTAAGGTCAATACCGTCGCGCTTAAGGTCAGTACCGTCGTGCTTAAGGTCAATACCGTCGCGCTTAAGGTCAATACAGTCATGCTTAAGGTCAATATCGTCGTGCTTAAATGGTTAAGACCGCAGCTGGCGGGGCTACCGACCAACCGCAGCTTGGCTGACCAGGAGCAACGACTCCTTATTCAAACCCCGTGCGTTCTAGAATGTTTACATCCGATACTCCATAATGTTTCTGATATTTACAAACAGAAACCGACAGTTTTGAGCCTTGGGTGTCTACACTCTCATTATTTATGGTAAGTTTGGATTGCAAAAGTTAAACTTTTTACCGTTTTCCACGATTACTGTCCCGAGTGGGAATAAATTTTTGAGCGTAGACTGAGGAGGGGAGGTGGGTCAGGCTTTCTCTACTCCCCTACACAACTCTATGCGCCAAGGAAGTCACTAGTAGATGTGTCCAGCGGTTGTGGTCGGGAGTCAGTGGCCCAGATTGTGGAGGACCCCTAGATCAACAACCCACCCCTGCCTAATACGGTGATACTGGCACACACGAGTATTCTCGTCTGGTGTGTCCGAGTGTGTGTGTGTGTGTGTGTGTCTGTGTGTGTGTTGGCAGGTGTCATGGTGGAGTCCGCTTCGGGGAAGGGTAGATCTTCAGGTGTTCTTCTTATTTTCCATACCCTTTGGCTTTGGTATCGTTTATTCATACGTTACAAAGTCACCTTCATTTCTCTCTCTCTCTCTCTCTCTCTCTCTCTCTCTCTCTCTCTCTCTCTCTCTCTCTCTCTCTCTCATTCTTAAAGTATAAATTTTTACATCATCCCGAACCCAGAGCTGCAAGCCCTCTGCTGTTTCCTGCACGTATCATATACACAGGAGGATATATATATATATATATATATATATATATATATATATATATATATATATATATATATACTCGACAGCGTGTCCCTGATCAGCCAGGTTGTCTTGGGGGAGGATATAGGTGGACCTGACGGGCCAGCGACCGCCTAAACACAGGTCGTAACACAGACGTAAAGAGCAGCAGTGTGAGGGAGGCCTGGTCCCGGGGCAGGACAGCCATCTGGCGATCGCTACTGCAGATAGAGGATTGTAAGACTATGCCCAGGTCATCAGTATCTCCGGCAATGTGTGTGTAGTGGTGGTGGTGGTGTCAGCACACACACACACACACACACACACACACACGCCAGCAGTCTGGTCAGGAGAGAACGGGCGGGTCGTGCTACCCTGAACTGACGTCATCATTAAGGCAGTAACATGCTCCGTGTACAGTACGTACGTACGTACATAGGAATATATATATATATATATATATATATATATATATATATATATATATATATATATATACACACAATTATACTATTCGCCATTTCTCGCGTCAGCGAGGTAGCGCCAAGAACAGAGGACTGAGCGTTTGATGGAATATCCTCACTTGGCCCCCTTCTCTGTTCCTTCTTTTGGAAAATTAAAAACGAGAGGGGAGGATTTCCAGCCCCCGGCTCCCTCCCCTTTTAGTCGCCTTCTACGACACGCAGGGAATACGTGGGAAGTATTCCTCCTCCCCTACCCCCTGTATGCAAACAATAGTGTGTGCAACAGCAAAGACCACTTGTGCTGTGTCAGGGCTGATTATGATCGAGAGAGAGAGAGAGAGAGAGAGAGAGAGAGAGAGAGAGAGAGAGAGAGAGAGAGAGAGAGAGAGAGAGCAAACTGGCCGGAAACCATGTTTTCTTCTCGTCCCGGTCATGAACGTTCAAAAGAAGACGGGATAACTGGTTGAGATCAGTCCCAGATGAACCCAACGTGCAACTGTGCCCACCGGCCAACATAACAACGGCCCTGCCTACTTGCAACTCTCTCTCTCTCTCTCTCTCTCTCTCTCTCTCTCTCTCTCTCTCTCTCTCTCTCTCTCTCCATCAACAGACACACAAGTGGCTCGACCGTTCCGCACATCTGCTGGTCGTCCAATTTTTTTTTTTCTTTTTTTGATACGGTCTGGATCCCCAACGTTTATTTACATCATTGTTTTGGTTTACCCTCTTCCTTGTGTGTGTGTGTGTGTGTGTGTGTGTGTCACGTCTTCCTCCATATCCTCTCCCCATTCCAGCTCTCTCCCTCCTCGAGTATTTCCCATCCCACATCCCCCGTTCCCACCGTCACACTACAGAAGTTTGGCAACATTCCATTTCCCCCTCACTGGATTAACGACTCAAAATTTTGCAGCACAACCGCTGTGTTACCAGAAGTTACCTTCGCTGTACCCACGTTCGCACCAGCGACCACACTTGCTGGCGAGCCATACTGCTGGCCCACCATCATGCTGGCCAACCATAGTGCTGGCTACCCATACTACTGCCGGCCAACCATACTGCTGGCCAACTATACTGCTGGCCAGCCACACTGCTAGCCAACTATACTGCTGGCTACCCATACTACTGCTGGCTAACCACACTGCTGGCCAAGCCAACCATGCTGCTAGCCAGCCACACTGCTGGCTAACCATACTGCTGGCTACCCATACTACTGGTGGCTAACCACACTGCTGGACAACCATGCTGCTAGCCAGCCACACTGCTGGCCAACCACACTGCTGGCCAACCATACTACTGGCCAACCTTAGTGCTGGCCAGCCACACTGCTGGTTAACCATACTGCTGGCCAACCATAGCGCTGGCCAGCCACACTGATGTATTACCATACTAGTGGCTAATCATACTGCTGGCCAACCAAACTAGCTAGCCAACCACAGTGCTGGCCAGCCAGCCATACAGCTGGCCAGCCACACTGCTGTCCAACCACAGTGCTGGGCACCCACACAGCTGGCTAACCATACTGCTGGCCAACCACGATGTTGGCTAATTATACTGCTGGCCAACATGAACAAGAATAAAGGTGTACTCAACACCACACACCATAGGCAGAATAGCTTCTCCCCAGTGTGAGTTCAGAGGCTGGGCCGAACACTGCATGCTGCTCTCCCTCCCTCCCTCTCCCTACCACATTCGCTCTCACTATCATACTTTCCCTGACTCCCTCCCCTCGCCAAACTCTGCCTGCTTCCCTCTCCCTCCCCATCCTCTCCCTTTCCGCCCCACACTTTCCCTCCCTCCCTCCCACACTCTCCCTCCTCCCTCTCCCTGGCTACCATAATGGATCTCCTCTGTAACCTGACTACCCAACGTCCATCTCCCTACCGAAGGCACCCACCCAATTTTTTTCTTCCGTTCCCCCCACACTCCCCTCACTACAGCCACTCCCCTCGTCCCCCACACTCCCTTCACTACAGCCACTCCCCTCGTCCCCCACACTCCCTTCACTACAGCCACTCCCCTCGTCCCCCACACTCCCCCTCACAACAGCCACTCCCCTCGTCCCCCACACTCCCTTCACTACAGCCACTCCCCTCGTCCCCCACACTCCTCTCACTACAGCCACTCCCCTCGTCCCTCCACACTCCCCTCACTACAGCCACTCCCCTCGTCCCCCACACTCCTCTCACTACAGCCACTCCCCTCGTCCCTCCACACTCCCCTCACTACAGCCACTCCCCTCGTCCCTCCACACTCCCCTCGTCCCCCACACTCCTCTCACTACAGCCACTCCTCTCGCCCCCCACACTCCCCTCACTACAGCCACTCCCCTCGTCCCCCACACTCCCCTCACTACAGCCACTCCCCTCATCCCCCATACTCCCCTCACTACAGCCACTACCCTCGTCCCCTATACTTCCCTCCCTTGAGCCACTCCCCTCGTCCCCCAAACTCCCCTCACTACAGCCACTCCCCTTGTTCCTCCACACTCTCCTCGCTACAGCCACTCCCCTCGTCCCCCACACTACAGCCTCTCCCTTCGTTCCCCACACTCCCCTCACTACAGCCACTCCCCTCGTCCCCCACACTACAGCCTCTCCCTTCGTTCCCCACACTCCCCTCACTACAGCCACTCCCCTCGTCCCCCACACTACAGCCTCTCCCTTCGTTCCCCACACTACAGCCACTCCCCTCGTCCCCCACACTACAGCCTCTCCCTTCGTTCCCCACACTCCCCTAACTACAGCCACTCCCCTCGTTCCTCACCCCTCACCTCACTACAGCCACTCCCCTCGTCCCCCACACTATAGCCTCTCCCCTCGTCCCTCCACACTACCCTCACTACAGTCACCCCTCGTCCCCTACGCTCCTCACACTAAAGATTCTCCCAGTACCTACACTCCCCCCAGTACCTACACTCCCCTCGTCCCCCACGCTCCTCTCACTACAGACTTTCCCCAGTACCTACACTCCCCTCTCTACAGACTCTCCCCAGTACCTACACTCCCCTCTCTACACTCTCCCCAGTACCTACACTCCCCTCTCTACAAACTCTCCCCAGTACCTACACTCCCCTCTCTACAGACTCTCCCCAGTACCTACACTCCCCTCTCTACAGACTCTCCCCAGTACCTACACTCCCCTCTCTACAGACTCTCCCCAGTACCTACACTCCCCTCTCTACAGACTCTCCTCAGTACCTACACTCCCCTCTCTACAGACTCTCCCCAGCACCTACACTCCCCTCTCTACAGACTCTCCCCAGTACCTACACTCCCCTCTCTACACTCTCCCCAGTACCTACACTCCCCTCTCTACAGACTCTCCCCAGTACTTACACTCCCCTCTCTACAGACTCTCCCCAGTACTTACACTCCCCTCTCTACAAACTCTCCCCAGTACCTACACTCCCCTCTCTACAGACTCTCCCCAGTACCTACACTCCCCTCTCTACACTCTCCCCAGTACCTACACTCCCCTCTCTACAAACTCTCCCCAGTACCTACACTCCCCTCTCTACAGACTCTCCCCAGTACCTACACTCCCCTCTCTACAGACTCTCCCCAGTACCTACACTCCCCTCTCTACAGACTCTCCCCAGTACCTACACTCCCCTCTCTACAGACTCTCCCCAGTACCTACACTCCCCTCTCTACAGACTCTCCCCAGTACCTACACTCCCCTATCTACAGACTCTTCCATCGTCCCCCCACCCCGCCCAACACTACAGCCTCTCCCCTCACTCGAGGCTCTCCCCGGTAACTCCCGTCTCCCCGCGAGGTACAATTACGGCAGCCTGTGTGGTGTCCTCACGAGGGGCGGCCTCCCCTCCCCTCCCCTCACACCACCTCACTAGGGGGACCCAACCCAGCAACCCACCCCCCATCCCTAACCCCTCTATCACCTTCACCCCTCACCCTCATCATTTTCTAGATCGCCAGAACTTTACTCCCCCTCTCATCTCCCCCCTCCCACCATCCTGACTTACCAAATACTCCTCTCTCTCTCTCTCTCTCTCTCTCTCTCTCTCTCTCTCTCTCTCTCTCTCTCTCCCCCTTCCTTACTCTTCACGCTCCCCGTCTGAGCTATACTCACATATATATTTTCTTTTTTTCAATCTATTACGAATCTTTCTTATTCTTCTTTCTATAATGCCATCCTTATTTTCCTTCCTTAGTCCCCTATCTATCTTTCCTTAAGAACCACCATACTCGCGTTTCAATAAAACATGGCGGATCACCATATCTCCCTCCATCACGTTATTTTACCCCCGCCCAGCAGTCCTGGGGCGCCCCTGCCTCTCGCCTAGGGAACGCCGACCACCGTTCCTTCCTTCGTTCGGACCCGGCCAAGCCCCGCGTCCGGATGCGTACCCCGGGAGCGGCCTGGGCAGGAGGAGGAGGAGGAGGTGGTGGTATAGTAGGCCTGCGGACGAAGCTCCCCGCCCGACGGTTCGGAGGAAGTGTTTACAACGGTCTCAGACGACGCTTTTGTTTGAACTAGGCCGGGCGGGCGGGCGGGCGGCTGGCCACACCAGGCCACACTACCTGTAGTTTATAATCGACGCCGACGTTCGTTCATCGTGTTACTCTATCTAGCCTACCAGCAGGGAGACGTATGGGATATATAGCCTAACAGCAGAGAGAGATGGGATATCTAACCTAACAGCAGGGAGAGATATGGCATGTCTAACCTAACAGCAGGGAGAGACAGGATATCTAACTTACCAGCAGGGAGAGATATGGATTAGCTAGCCTAACAGCAGGGAGAGATATGGGATATCCAGCCTGACAGCAGGGAGAGATATGGATTAGCTAGCCTAACAGCAGGGAGAGATATGGGATATCCAGCCTGACAGCAGGGAGAGATATGGATTAGCTAGCCTAACAGCAGGGAGAGATATGGGATATCTAGCCTAACAGCAGGGAGAGATATGGGATATCTAGCCTAACAGCAGGGAGAGATATGGCATGTCTAACCTAATAGCAGGGAGAGATATGACATGTCTAACCTAACAGCAGGGAGAGATATGGGATATCTAGCCTAACAGCAGGGAGAGATATGGCATGTCTAACCTAATAGCAGGGAGAGATATGACATGTCTAACCTAACAGCAGGGAGAGATATGGGATATCTAACCTACCAGCAGGGAGTGATATGGCATGTCTAACCTAACAGCAGACAGAGAGATATGGGATATCTAACCTAACAGCAGGGAGTGATATGGGATATCTAACCTAAGAGCGGACAGAGAGATGGGAAATGTAGCCTCACAGTGGACAGAGATAGCAAACCTAGCCCACGACAACCTCATTACTTTAACGAACTCTTCTAACCTCAAGTGGTAAATCATGCTCCATCCAGCAGGACTTAGCTAATCAAACCATACAAACCAAAATACAACTGGAAAAAAAAAAAAGGTGAATAGGTAAGTGGGGAACACATGGCAACTAAATGAAGCATTTTTCCAAGCCACGGAGTGCGCGTCTTAACCGATTTGACATCACACGTGCAGTAATTACCTATATTTTTATAGTAATTACCTATTTCTGTAAAGTAATTACCTATTTTTGAATAGATGGAGGGAGCTGTGGGACACCACCACCACCACCCTCTTCTTACTTCAGTGTCATACTAGTTCCGTGAATTTTTCCCCAGTGGTAGCCACCTTCACCTTCACTGCACGTCATCCCTCCCTCCCTCCCTCCCTCAGCATGTTCCGCGAATCCACATGGGGCTCCACTGCTGAAGAAGTGCTTCCTCACGTCACTCCATCCAGCCAGAAGCCGTGGACTCTTCCTTCCCTAGTCCCGATGAAACGTTCTGGGCTAACTTAAATCAGGGTCTCCTATGATACATATATATATATATGGTTACCGTGTCACTCCTTACTCCTCTCTCTTCCAATGTAGGTTGTTTGTGTTCACTCCGAAGGCCAAGTGCAATAATTAAGTGCCTGTTACGAAACCAGGACTTCGTATATACGCATTTGGAACGTACTGGAAGACGCGTTGATGACGGTAAGATTATTATTATACTGGCTTCCTCGACCGCCGACGCGCGACGTATGGATCCTTACAGTTCCGGCTACGATACGACATGTCCAAGACGCTAATAATCTACAAGCGCTACATTTTTTTTTTTTTTTTTTAGTAATTTTATGCTTCATATATCTCGAGGATTTTCGCTACACATCTTTCTTGTTCTTGTGCAATGCGAGCCGTAAGATATTCCAGTTCCATTTCACGATTTATATTTATTCATTCATACTATTCGCCATTTCCCGCGTTAGCGAGGTAGCGTTAAGAACAGAGGACTGGGCCTTTAAGGGAATATATTATATATATATATATATATATATATATATATATATATATATATATATATATATATATATATATATATATATCCTAAGTCAGGTACCCAATTCATCGACTAACTTTGAGTGAAAGGTGAAAATCATAAGCTAGGTTAGCCTATGCTATGCTCCTAGGCTAGGCTTATGCTAGGTTAGCTTATGCTACGCTATGCCGCGGAAGAACAAGACCAAGCGCGCTCTTTAAGTTTTTCTCTTTGTCCTTTCAAAAGACTTTGTGCCGCGTAAAGCGACCGAGGCAATATCCACCGCCTTCATGTTATATTACCGGGCCACTTGTTGTATGGCTTCCCTCAAAGCGTCCGTGCCATCCACCGCTCCTCCTCCTCTTCCCTCAGCGCACGGCAAGATACCTGCCGTTGTTTCCCATATAAACACCTGCCTCGCCTCACGTCCTGACCCCTTGAACACGACACGACGACCCTTTGAGTGTACGATAGTAGCCTGTCTGTACTTCGACTTGATTCCCCGAAAGGGATACACCAAAAAGCGATTCCTTCGTACCTAAGGGTTCGAATCGCCGTTTTAAAAGGGTCGAGTACTGGAGATCCCTTATCTCAGGGTATGATGTAAGTAGCCTCCCCCCACATCTCTCCGGCAACAATTGTTTTTCCCTCTACCACCCCCTCGATAGCCACATAACCCCCCCCCCAACCCTTCCCCCTTTGTCCATCAATATGAGCGCCATAGTCAACATTCCGGGCGGGGTTGACCTGCCCCCCCAGCAATGAGCGCAGCGTCACTTCTTTAACGCCTACGTGGCATCCCTCTCCTCTCGACTCGACGACGGCGCCTCCCTCCCCTACTGCCATCTGGAGGTCGGTGGCGGAGTTAGTGAACCAACAACGTTATCAAACGTTCAAAAAAAAAAATTTACCTACAACATTATACCAAGCCTCAGGGGGGGTAATAGGTCTGTGTGATACAGAGGAGAATGATGATCTTAAGAAAAAAAAGACGCCCAGTAACGTAAAGGAATAATGTCCACTGAATGAGAAATAAAAGCACTAACAGTAACATAAAAGAATAATGTGCACTACATCAGAAATAAAAGCACAAACGAGAGAACACTGGTATAAGACAGTTAACAGCAGAGCAAACACGAGAAAATAAGTGTGTGTGTGTGTGTTAGAGAGAGAGAGAGAGAGAGAGAGAGAGAGAGAGAGAGAGAGAGAGAGAGAGAGAGAGAGAGAGAGAGAGAGAGAGGGGGGGGGTGGTAATACGCCAATGCTCCCGGAGTGGTTTCTACGAACGAGTCGAGCACACGGCTTCGAAACCCTCATCCTGGGCTACCAACACCACGAGTAAGACATATACAAACAAGAGGTAACAGCTGGCTGGTCCTAGGCTACCAACAGGAGGATGACATACAACAGGAGGTAACAGCTGGCTTGGCCTTGGCTATCAACAGGAGTACGACATGTATAATGGGAGGCGAGATTCATCACCTCAACGGGCTACACGAAGGCGCGTACCAGACTCACAGATGCGACCTCTGTGCTCCTTGTGGAAGACGTCGCTCCTGCGACTGTTGGTTTAGGCGCCAATCAAGGGAACGGAGTGCGGGGCGTGTTTTTTCGTACACAAGACGTTAACGAAGCCAGTTTTATACGCGACGGCTCATCTTAAAGCGGAACGAAGTGACTTCCTCGCTGACGACTCTCGTCCGATGAACGCACATGAACGATCTCGCTACTACGATCCTTGGCGTTCATCGCGCTCACTCACCGCGAGGATGGACGACTCTTGGTCGCTGAAGCCATGGGTCGTTCCGTCGACCTCAGGGAGGTCGTAGCGTCGTCCTCGGGGGGAGGGGGGGTTGAGACGTCGTCCTCAGGGGGGGTCGTAGCGTCGTCCTCAGGAGGGGTCGTAGCGTCGTCCTCAGGGGGGGTCGTAGCGTCGTCCTCAGGGGGGTCGTAACGTCGTCCTCGGGGGGGGGGGTCGTAGCGTCGACCTCAAGGGTAAAGCCGTCGACTTCAAGGGTCGCACAGAGTCTTTGTGAGGAGGTTTTCAAACCCCATGACAATTTCGCCTTCACGAATGAGACATTTTTGAAGTACATTAACTCTAGGAGCCAACCCAGGGACCTCCTGCTGCTCCCCGGCTGCGCTCACCATCAGCTGGGGAATGGTGGAGTGGAGGTCCTCCTTCAGGCTGAAGAAAGCCTTCGCCTCTCCATTTCGTTCACTTGGAAGGGTACGGCCTCGACGAAGGCGACCCCCTCCTTATTGACGGTGGGCACTGGCGATTGTGGTACGGACCTGGTCCTTACGTAGGGGCTGTGTGAGGGGAAGGGGAGGCGGAGCAGAACACCCAGGTCCCCCATGCCTGCTGGTTCTCAGGGAGGCCAGGTAGACGACCTCGGTGCCATCAACACCTTCTTCCTGCTTTCCACACCTGCGCTCTAATCACATGTTCCCCTACACCTGTGTTTCTCAACACCTGTTCTTACAGGCTAATCATGTGTTCATTCCCGGTCTGTATGCTAACTACCGTGTTTCTAGGCACGTGTTCTACAGGCTAATCATGTGTTTCTCAACACCTGTTCTACAGGGCTAATGATGTATCTACACCTACTGTGTTAATCTTACTTTCCACGACACCTGTTTTTATGCTTATTTTGTGGGTTTTTTTTTTCAGTATATGCTCTATTCGCTAATAATGTTTCTCAACACCTGTTCTATACGATGACTATGTATTTTTCTACACCTCCTCCATGTACTATTCATGTCCCTCGTTACACCTGCTCTACAGGATAAAAGTGTGTTAATCTACACCTTCTCTACAGGCTAATCACAATCCTCTACAGTCAACACCGACCTGTATGTTAATTGCGTATGTTTACACCTGCTACGCATGTTAATCATACGACTCTCCACACCTGCTGCAAATCCCCATTAACTCCGCTCATTTAGGGTCCCCGATGTGTGTGTGTGTGTGTGTGTAGGGACGCGGACCACCAGCCAGATGTAACCCTCCTCCACACAGTGACTGATTCCAGCCATGTTGTACCGACAGGTGGCGCGGTGTGTGTCGTCGTGAGCCAGCCCGCGACCAGCAGCCAGGTGGCGAGTCGGGACTAATCCAACAGTCGACTAACGAGGCCGTAGCCAATCAAGAAGCCACCGGTCCGAAGCAGCGAGCCGGCGAACGAACCATCAAGCGAACCGATGACTGTGGCTCCTCGAGTCGAGGACCTCACGAAGCCACACAACTACGAGCGAGTCTGTGAAGCTTGACGTGGTGAGTGAACCGGCGTCGGTGTCTCGGTCATCCGACGACCAATCGAACCAGCGAACGACGAAGAACGACCGAACACACCTAGCGAACCAGCGACTCCGCCGACCGAACCGAGTGGGAGGAGGAGATCAAGGAACCCCTGAGGGACCAGGATGGAACCGTTCACATGGGGGATCCTGATGGTGGCGTGCCTCATCGCCCTGCAGGTTGTGGCCGTCATGGGCATCGAGGGCATGGCTCAGCCCACACCCAACCAGCCACCTAAGCCACACCACCACACGGACGTCCTACAAGCTGAAAAGGACAAATAAAGTCTCGCTCGCGGCACACCACACACTCACTCCCCCTCCTCCACGGCCGACGTGTTCGTAACTGTACGTCTGTGAGTTTGAGCGGCATAAGCCCCTTGAGCACGACGTAGGCGATCGCTGGGTGTGTGTGTGTGTGTGGGGTCACCTTGTCCTTCTGACATGACCCTTATGGCATAATCATGCCAAAGGCCATGCAGGTCGTACTGACGAGTTGTACCGTCGTGCTCAAGGGTCGTTACATACATGTCGACCTGAAAAGAAACACCCACACACACAAACACACACACCAGGAGAAGATAATCATTATCTTTATCTACAGCAACACAGCTACGGTAGAGAGACACAGAGCAAGCTAGATGAACACAGGTCACGAACACCACGACACAGCCAGTCCTCCTGACATGGCTTGAGCCTAGTCCCCCACCACCAGACACAGCCTAAGTCCTCAATAGACCAGCCTAGTCCTCACACTAGGCACAGCCAGTCCTTACAAGGCCAGCCTAGTCCTCACACAAGGCACACCCAGTCCTCACACAAGGCCAGCCTAGTCCTCACACTAGGCACACCCAGTCCTCACACAAGGCCAGCCTAGTCCTCACACTAGGCACAGCCTAGTCCTCACAAGGCTAGACTAATCCCCCACCACCAGACACTGCAACACCACCAACCTCGACCTCACCAACCACACAACATACTCGTGTATGTTGTGAGCATTGTGAACGTGGACCCCCTCTCTCTCTGGTGTCCAGTTTATAGCCACTCTCCCCAGCTTCACACCCACACCCACACCAGTCCTCCTCCTCCTCCTCCTCCTCCACACCACCTCAGAAACATCAGAGGTTACCTCTCTATCTATACCTGTTGACATTGTGGGCCCTACTGGAGTGCTCCTCTCATCTATGTGGGAATATATGAAGCGTTGGAACCTATAGTTTACGCTGCGTTTTTTCAGTATAAAAAGGTTTTATATAAGGTTTTCTGTAGAGAATTGTATATTCTAGCCCCTAAGAGATATCTAAATACTTAAAATGATCCATATGAATTTTATAATTAAGTTTTCTGTAGAGTATTCATGATTCCGTTTACAATATTCATCATGTTCCCCCCCTAAAAAAAAATATTCACCAATGTTTCCCCTAAAATATCCATTCTTTAACTTTAAATATTCACCAGTCCTTTTTCCCTTAAAATATTCACCAGTCTGTTTCTCTTCAAATATTCACGTCTGTTTCCCTTCAAATATTCATCAGTGTGCTTGAAATAAACATTATTTTGTAAAATTACTCCAATAATTTTATTCCTTCAACTGTTACTAAATAATTCATATTTGACTCTGAAGATCATATATATGCATAGCATTCCGTTGTATACATGTTCCATGGTAATATTGCAACTGCAGGTGTTATGTATCATGGGGCAGGTCACCCAAAATTAGGGGCAGGTCTCCACATTAGGAGCAAGTCTCCACACTGGGAGCAGGTCTCCACATTTGGGGCAGGTCTATGGCTATGGGTCGGCACAATAAGACCAGAGAATTGATCTCAAATAAGACCAAGAGAATTCTCGACAGAGAATGGGTCTCAAATATATCGACGTGTGTTCCAGGGGAGAGTCCATATTTGAACACCTCTCTACGTGCATCGTTACAGCTGATAACAACATGTTCAGGAGAGAATTCTACACTCGTATGAGTGGATCATGTGCAATCTAATCATGGGCTTGTCACAAGTATATGGGTCATAACGGCAGTGTAGCGTTACATATGGCTTTTCATTTCGTTCTTCTTCCCTGCATTTTCCTTTATTTATTGTTCTATTTTTTGATGTTAATGCCTATGTATATATATATATATATATATATATATATATATATATATATATATATATATATATATATACATATATATATATATATATATATATTCCTATGAGTCCACGGGGAAAATGAAACACGAAAAGTTCCCAAGTGCACTTTCGTGTAATAATCACATCATCAAGGGAGACACAGGAGAGAAATATAACAGTCAGTTGTTATACATCGAAGAGACGAAGCTAGGACGCCACTTGGTAAACATATCTTGATCACGCGCAAAATTGTGATCCTTTCCAATATATATATATATATATATATATATATATATATATATATATATATATATATATATATATATATATATATACATATATATATATATATACATATATATATATATATATATATATATATATATATATATATATATATATATATATATATATATATATATATATGTATATATATATATGTATTGTTGACTGGTTGGTAAGGTTATTTAATGTATGTATGACTTATGGTGAGGTGCCTGAGGATTGGCGGAATGCGTGCATAGTGCCATTATACAAAGGCAAAGGGGATAAGAGTGAGTGCTCAAATTACAGAGGTATAAGTTTGCTGAGTATTCCTGGTAAATTATATGGGAGGGTATTGATTGAGAGGGTGAAGGCATGTACAGAGCATCAGATTGGGGAAGAGCAGTGTGGTTTCAGAAGTGGTAGTGGATGTGTGGATCAGGTGTTTGCTTTGAAGAATGTATGTGAGAAATACTTAGAAAAGCAAATGGATTTGTATGTAGCATTTATGGATCTGGAGAAGGCATATGATAGAGTTGATAGAGATGCTCTGTGGAAGGTATTAAGAATATATGGTGTGGGAGGCAAGTTGTTAGAAGCAGTGAAAAGTTTTTATCGAGGATGTAAGGCATGTGTACGTGTAGGAAGAGAGGAAAGTGATTGGTTCTAAGTGAATGTAGGTTTGCGGCAGGGGTGTGTGATGTCTCCATGGTTGTTTAATTTGTTTATGGATGGGGTTGTTAGGGAGGTAAATGCAAGAGTTTTGGAAAGAGGGTGGAGTATGAAGTCTGTTGGGGATGAGAGAGCTTGGGAAGTGAGTCAGTTGTTGTTCGCTGATGATACAGCGCTGGTGGCTGATTCATGTGAGAAACTGCAGAAGTTGGTGACTGAGTTTGGTAAAGTGTGTGGAAGAAGAAAGTTAAGAGTAAATGTGAATAAGAGCAAGGTTATTAGGTACAGTAGGGTTGAGGGTCAAGTCAATTGGGAGGTGAGTTTGAATGGAGAAAAACTGGAGGAAGTGAAGTGTTTTAGATATCTGGGAGTGGATCTGGCAGCGGATGGAACCATGGAAGCGGAAGTGGATCATAGGGTGGGGGAGAGGGCGAAAATTCTGGGGGCCTTGAAGAATGTGTGGAAGTCGAGAACATTATCTCGGAAAGCTAAAATGGGTATGTTTGAAGGGAATAGTGGTTCCAACAATGTTGTATGGTTGCGAGGCGTGGGCTATGGATAGAGTTGTGCGCAGGAGGATGGATGTGCTGGAAATGAGATGTTTGAGGACAATGTGTGGTGTGAGGTGGTTTGATCGAGTGAGTAACGTAAGGGTAAGAGAGATGTGTGGAAATAAAAAGAGCGTGGTTGAGAGAGCAGAAGAGGGTGTTTTGAAGTGGTTTGGGCACATGGAGAGAATGAGTGAAGAAAGATTGACCAAGAGGATATATGTGTCGGAGGTGGAGGGAACGAGGAGAAGAGGGAGACCAAATTGGAGGTGGAAAGATGGAGTGAAAAAGATTTTGTGTGATCGGGGCCTGAACATGCAGGAGGGTGAAAGGAGGGCAAGGAATAGAGTGAATTGGAGCGATGTGGTATACCGGGGTTGACGTGCTGTCAGTGGATTGAATCAAGGCATGTGAAGCGTCTGGGGTAAACCATGGAAAGCTGTGTAGGTATGTATATTTGCGTGTGTGGACGTATGTATATACATGTGTATGGGGGGGGGTTGGGCCATTTCTTTCGTCTGTTTCCTTGCGCTACCTCACAAACGCGGGAGACAGCGACAAAGTATAATAAAAAAAATAATATATATATATATATATATATATATATATATATATATATATATATATATATATATATACTCCATAGACTATACTACTGCTGGTATTATGGTAGTGATGTAAGATCAAGAATTTCTTGAGAAATCTTTTATCCTATCAACAATCTGGGTCTAGCCATCTGCTACACTCGTGTGTGTCATAATCCTGTTTTCTTCCTTGATTTCCCGTTTTCTGTTGATGCCAGTTCCCAGATTATGTCTGCCTTTTCAAGGTACCAAACACTCTTTTTTTACCCATCCTTGAATTTAACTTTATTTTCCCCCTATTGACCTGCAAATATTACATTTTCGTTATATATAATTCACTGAAATTTTGGCTTTTTTTTTTTTGAAGGTTTATATCCCATATTGCTAGTAAGTTGTGTGTGTTATTGTTGTGTACGCTACCGGCAAAAATGCATCGGCAGTATAGCACACACGGCATCAACCATCGAGAATTCTCGCATTAAAAGACACGGTTTTAGAAAATGAAAATTGAGGAACAGAATGAGTTAGGATGGAACGGGGTTCCGTGGACTATAATCCCCTTGGAGTTTTATGAAGGGGAGAAGGTGGTGAGGTAGGAATACATTTCTAAACTACCTTTGACACTGTAACGTACGTCTGCCTGTTACAGGAGCTGTAACCTAAGGCTGGTGCCGCGAGATGACCTGTGACCCGAAGAAGGAAAGAAGGACTCACCTGACGTAATATGGGAGAGAGGGGAAAAACGAAGGTGAAATTCTGATAATACTGGTAAGTTAAAAGTATCCTTGGTTGAAACACAAATGAAAGAGATGGGGCTCTACGAAAGTAAACAGAAGCCCCCCCCCCGCCCCCCTTTACCCTACCTATGCAGAAATGGGTGATTATCAAGCACGTAAGCGCTCTCGCTCTCTCTCTCTCTCTCTCTCTCTCTCTCTCTCTCTCTCTCTCTCATACAAGAGAAGGGGAACCACGAGTGTAGTAAGCGCTCTCTCCCGCAATGTACACAAAGGTAATTCAAATGGGTAATTACACACACACACACACACACACACACACACACACACACACACACACACACACACACCCTGTTGACCCTCGCAGCGTCGCCTGGGTACGCTGTAAAGCTCCTCCTCCTCCTCCACCTCCTCCTCCTCCTCTTCCTCTGCCTCCTCCTCCCTCCCCATGACTTCCTTCCACATACACCCACGTGCCCTGGCACACCCACCCTCCCTCCCTTCCTCACGACTCGAACCCATCACTCCTCCACTTCCATTACGTAAATCCGTTCCGTTTTCTTTTCCTCAAGCTGTGCCTCGTCTGGTCACAACTTCCTCCATAAACTGAGAATTGGATTGCCTAACGAGGCACTTCCATCCTAGTTGAGTCTAATGCCTCAAAAAAAGAAGAAAAAAATAAAATAAAAGACTTTCTAAACCACCTTCTAATTTGCCCATCTCCTTCGACGGGTCTGTCCTCCCGCCACACAACCCCCTCATTAGAAAACGTGTTAAGCATCATCGTAATAAACATTGTTATCAAGTCCTGGACATCCCCCACAGCACACATATATAAACCCAAGTCCACCTCTACATAATTTTGGAATTCTGTTCGAATGCCGAGAATACGTCTACCCAGAACAGCTGTTCCTGCTGTACACTGGACTGATTCACCATCGTACGTACGAACAAATCCCTGCTCTCGCTTCTATGGAGGATCTAACTCTACAAATGTACTTTAGTGTCGAGTCCAATTCCAATCCGATCCATCAACTCCCCCTACCCACCCCCTTTGGTATGTACGAAGACCTGATCTCACTTGTCTGGAGGATCTAACTCTACAAATCAACTTTAAAAAAAAAGAAGAGTCGAGTCCAATAGCAATCCGACTCATCAACTCTCCCAGTCTGATCTCAAAAACTTAGCCCATCTATACCTTACGCCGTAGTGTTGGATCTCTCTCTCTCTCTCTCTCTCTCTCTCTCTCTCTCTCTCTCTCTCTCTCTCTCTCTCTCTACTACGGATACTACTCTGATTTCTGCTCTAGAGAACTGTGGCTACTTGTGTGTCCCGTGTCATTAGCTAAACCACGTCAATGAGAACGAAAATGGCGTAATGTCTGTTCGTATCGCCAAACTGCTACGCTTTGCGTACCTTAAATCATCTATGTCTGTCCTACAAGTAACGACCTGAAACTCTTTTAAACAATAACATTTCCACTTTCTCGAATTGAATATATATTTTTTTTATATATCAATTTCTATCAATATGGCTCTTTTTATATACTATTTCAGACTTGTACTCCATGAACAATTTTTTTTCATGATCTTACAAAAAAAAAAGCCACCATACGGATCAAAGGCGACTTAACCTACTGGTGAAAAAAAAAAAATATGGCAACGTTCCAAAACTATTTCAAGCAACCTTCGCTTCACCCAATAACAGCATATCATGTAATGGTGGCTATACCCAACCATTAACTCACATTTACATAAAAATCTAACTTATAAAATAACTATAATCAAATGGCAGGCAGCAATTTCTTTTAATTATCATTTTATATTGATTATTGCGAAATATCGAAATATACGGTGGGAGTATATTTCTCCGAATGACAAACTTTTGAGCCATATTTTCACTTCTTTTTTTTACATTTCTCAAAATGCCTCGATAAAAGTAGACTGCGGGCGAACAGGGGGGATGGGGCGGGGGGAGGGGGGTTACTGCACTTATAAAAGGCCGCAAAAGTAATAGACGCGAAACTAAAAATCCGCCAAACTCCGCCTAGCTCTCTCTCTCTCTCTCTCTCTCTCTCTCTCTCTCTCTCTCTCTCTCTCTCTCTCTCTCTCTCTCTCTCTCTCCTAGTTCCTGCCTGGAGTGGTCTAACGTATCCTCCCACCTGTAAACACTACGAGGTGGAAGGATGAAGTGAAAAGGACTCGGACCGATAGGGTCCAGACGATGCAGAAGGGTGAAAGGTGTGCACGGGATAGAGTGAGCTGGAAAGATGTGCTATACCGGGGTCGACGTGCTGTCATTGGGGTAAACCATGGAAAGGTCTGTGGGGACTAGGATGTGGACAGCAATATATATATATATATATATATATATATATATATATATATATATATATATATCAAGGAGGCAGACAACTTTTGGGCTACTGATAAAGTCAGCCCTTTAAAGCTAATATTTAACTAATTTGCCAGAAATTGTCAGGGGATCCCAGTTCTAATTCTACGACCGACCATCTCAATTCGTTGGCAGTAATTCCATTTCGGTTGCATATTCACTTACATAATTCTACTATAATAAATCACTTCCAAGATCAACTTATACCAAACATAAATTGATACTGAAGTGTATGTAAGATATAAAATAAAGGGGGGGTGGGGAGGGGGGGTTCGATACATTTAGTAGGAAGTCGATGTCAGAGCCAAGCTTCGAATCGGACAATCAGCCCATGTGTTACAGATGCCGAGTGATGCCAAACTTTACCATATTTTTGGTCGACTTCGAAAATCACTAACCATTCCAGTTTTTCTTTCTTACGTAGACTTGGCGCAAAAAAAAGAAAAACTCAACAGCAATTACAGGTCAGGAGAAAATAACCTAAAATGATAAGAGCGAGCGAGAGAGAGAGAGAGAATATCACGGCAAGACATGGCAACTCCTCGTTGTCAGAGGCGACTGGACAGATTTGATATCAGCTGATTTGGGGAAGGTTTTCCCATCAGTTCACACAAGCGTGCCTCGCTCCTGCCCACCACCTGACTGGAAGAATATCCCCTAACTTACTACACGTGAAACTTACTGAAGAAACTTGCACTTTATGATGCAATGAATACGAAAAAGTTATATATATATATATATATATATATATATATATATATATATATATATATATATATATATATATATATATATACCTGAAGGAAAGGCACGATGCACATCCCGTATGCGTTCAAGTAAACTTTGAACCAGTCACGCATGCCATAGCTTTACCGAAGCTAATGGTTTATCTGACCTTAATCACCGCACGATTAATACCCTACATCAAACGAGGACACTAATTTTCATTCCCTTTACACCGAAAGTTGCCAACTTTTCCCCCAACGAGCCACGAGCCTTTGTGGATATCCCATATATATACCTTAGCCCACACCCCATACACACAGCCCACACCCCATACACACACACAGCCCACACCCCATACACACAGCCCACACCCCACATACACACACAGCCCACACCGCTTGCACTACTACCCCCTCCAATACAACTCCCCTACCACGCTGGCCTGAGGCTCGTCATACACACGTGACTGTAGGACAAAAGTAGATGTATTATTTTTTAAACGAAGGAAATAAAATACTGGAGCATGAGATGGCAGACGAGGGCGAGCGACTGCCGGCAGCCCAGACCTACTTGGGATGCCAGGCCAACCCGGCCATGGGGGGGGGGGGGGACACACACACACCTCTGCCCCCCCCCCCCAGAGAGGCCCCCCTGGGAGCCTTATAACAGCCTCGCCAACACCCTCCCTTTCCCCCCACCCCGTGCACTGTCAGCCCTCCCCCTCCACACACTTCACCCTTCCCATGACTCAACCTTACCATACTACTGTACACAGAACACACGTCATCCCCCTACCAATCTTTCCCCCACTACTATAATCCGATGCACACTTTACCCATACATAATTCATGCCCTCCACTATGTGCCTTAACCCCGTACACTGAAAATCATATCTTACCCCTTCTATAATTTGACATAACACATGTGTATGGGGGGGGGGGCATTTCTTTCGTCTGTTTCCTTGCGCTACCTCGCAAACGCGGGAGACAGCGACGAGGTAAAAAAAAAAAAAAAAAAAAAAAAAAAAAAAATATTCCTAATATATATATATATATATATATATATATATATATATATATATATATATATATATACATATATATATATATATATTGGAAAGAATCACAATTTTGTGCGTGATCAAGTATATTCCTACGAGTCCACGGGGATATGAAACACAAGTTCCCAAGTGCACTTTCGTGTAATAATCACATCATCAGGGGAGACACAAGAGAGAAATATAACAGTCAATTGATATACAACGAAGAGACGTAGCTAGGACGCCATTTGGTAAACATGTGACTGTCCAAGACAGACAACGAGCGTATCATAAATTTATTGTAGACAAGAAGGGGAATTGTTTACAAATTTGATCAACAATAAAGGTATCCAATTTGCACAGACCTGACCTTCACTATTATCAAGGTTATAATTCTTTGTGCATTTAATGATAGAAGATTTAATATGTCTCGTGGTACTGGAGTTGATAACTGATTATATATATATCACCAATACAAACTCCTCACCAACACCAGATAAACTTCAGCCCGACGAAGCCAAGCCACAATCACAACCTTCAACAACCACTACACCTGACGTGCACGTGTGCCCATCCTCACCACACACACACCTCCCTCCCTCTCCACCCACCACACAGACACTCCTCCCTCCCTCTCCACTCACCACACACACACCCTCTCCACCCACCACACACACGTCCCTCCCTCTCCATCCATAACACAGACACTCCTCCCTCCCTCTCCACACAGACACTCCTCCCTCCCTCTCCACTCACCACACACACACCTCCCTCTCCACCCACCACACACACGTCCCTCCCTCTCCATCCACCACACAGACACTCCTCCCTCCCTCTCCACTCACCACACAGACACTCCTCCCTCCCTCTCCACTCACCACACACACACCTCCCTCTCCACCCACCACACACACGTCCCTCCCTCTCCATCCACCATACAGACACCTCCCTCCCTCTCCACCCACCACACACACATCCCTCCCTCTCCACCCACCGCACAGACACCTCCCTCCCTCTCCACCCACCACACACACCTCCCTCCCTCTCCACCCACCACACAGACACCTCCCTCCCTCTCCACTCACCACACAGACACCTCCCTTCCTCTCCACCCACCACACAGACACATCCATCTCCAGCTCCTCCCTAGATAAGGCTACCACACACCACACACTCCCTGGAAATGACCGTGTTTGTGAATCACTTGGTAAGGGACCGTGGGACAAGCCTCTTGCCTTGTTGCTATGCATAACAGCATAACAGTGTTGCCAGCACGAACGTCGGGAGATAACACTTACACACCGCGCTCCACCTTACAAAGCGCCTACAATGAAGGGGGCGCACACACACACACACACACACACAGAGAGAGAGAGAGAGAGAGAGAGAGAGAGAGAGAGAGAGAGAGAGAGAGAGAGAGAGAGAGAGAGAGAGAGAGAGAGAGAGTTGCCAGACACCATTCATTACTGATGCCTACCAAAGAAACTCCAACATTGTCTTTGAACTGATGTAGGTCTGCAATGACAGGTTCGTCACTACGTTACGAGCCCTGGGCACTATGTTACGACCCCTGAACATAATGTTACGAACGCTAAGCACTGTTACGACCCTTGAGTGCTATGTTATGATCCTTGAGCACTATGTTACGACCCATGAGCACTATATTACGACCCTTGAGCACTATGTTACGACCCTTGAGCACTATGTCACGACCCCTGAGCACTATGTTACGACACTTAAGCACTATGTTGCGACACTTGAGCACTATGTCACGACCCTTGAGCACTATGTTACGACCCATGAGCACTATATTACGACCCTTGAGCACTATGTTACGACCCCTGAGCACTATGTTACGACCCTTGAGCACTATATTACGACCCTTGAGCACTATGTTACGACACTTGAGCACTATGTTACGACCCCTGAGCACCATCTTACGACCCTTGAGCACTGTTATGACCCTTGAGCACTATGTTACGACCCTTGAGCACTATGTCACGACCCCTGAGCACTATGTTCCGACCCTTGAGCACTTGTTGCGACACTTGAGCACTATGATACGACCACTGAGCCCTATGTTAAGACCCCTGAGCCCTATATTACGACCCTAAGACTTGACCTGTCACACCGTGTGTGACGTAGAGGGGGGGGGGGGCGGGCTGGCTCTCGTGTGGGATAGCATTCCCTAACTCCATAGGCCCAGTGCTTAGGTCCCTCACCACCGGCGGGGCCGCCCTAGAACATAGGGCTCCCCCAGCATCTGAGCTGTAGGCAGGTCAAATCTCAAACAACAACGTGACCCGTCCCCCACGTCAGGTCAGGTCAGGTCACCCTGGCTAACGCTTTGTACGGGGAGGGGGTTCCACACTCGACCCCATCTCTTGTAGTGTACGGGGAGGGAGTTCTACACTAGAGGCCCCATCTCTTGTACTACACTGGGAGGGAGTTCTACATTCGTGGGGCCCCATCTCTTGTGCTGTACGGGGAGGGAGTTCTACACTTGTGGGGCTCCCAGCTCTTGTATTGTAAGGGGAGGGAGTTCTACATTCGTGGGGCCCCCATCTCCTGTACTGTACGGGGAGGGAGTTCTACACTAGTGAAGCCCCCATCTCTTTGACCATTTTTCGCTATTATACTTTTCATTAAATTAACAGGTGCTGTCTGCATCAACCATGTCCTTTAGTCATTATATTCCATTCATCTACCATTCTCATAACATAAAAATATTTCCTCCCATCATTCTTTAACAAGTTACTGGCTTAATTTCATGTCTTCGATCTGTTTTAAGAAACTTAAATGTTGTGATCAAGTTATCTCTCGCTCGTCTCTCTTCCAAGGCCGGCAAATCTAAAGCCTTGAAGCTGTAACTTAACGTTTTCTTAACTCTGGTCCCATCAACTTTGTTGTCCTCCTCCTCCTCCTCTGGACCTTCTCTATTAGC
Source organism: Panulirus ornatus (assembly GCF_036320965.1). Taxonomy (NCBI): domain Eukaryota; kingdom Metazoa; phylum Arthropoda; class Malacostraca; order Decapoda; family Palinuridae; genus Panulirus; species Panulirus ornatus. Next base: position 11,203,367 of record NC_092227.1, on the reverse strand, counting down.
TCTTTGTGCTTCTGCAAGTGCGGTGACCAAAACCTGAGAAGCGTGTTCTAGTTTGGGCCTTATGTAGGATGTGAACAGCTGACTACATATTTCCTTATCCATGTGAACAGCTGGCTACATATTTCCTTATCCACGTGAACAGCTGGCTACATATTTCCTTATCCATATACTTAAAAGCTATTCTGACCTCTGGCAGCAGAGAACACCTCGTCTCCTTAACTGTTCTCCTGCGACTCGTGTGTGTGTGTGTGTGTGTGTGTGTGTGAGAGTGTGTGTGTGTGTGTGTGTGTGTGTGTGTGTGTGTGTGTGTGTGTGTGTGAGTGTGTGTGTGTGCGTGAACAAGGTTAAGAGATGAGAGCAACGCAGGTGTTAGTTAATAACCTCTTCCCCCCATCACACACACACACACATTCGTGTGAAGCGTAAAAAAGTAAATGCCATATATATATATTTTCTTTTTTCTTTCAAACTATTCGCCATTTCCCGCGTCAGCGAGGTAGCGTTAAGAACAGAGGACTGGGCCTTTGAGGGAATATCCTCACCTGGCCCCCTTCTCTGTTCCTTCTTTTGGAAAATTAAAAAAAAACGAGAGGGGAGGATTTCCAGCCCCCCGCTCCCTCCCCTTTTAGTCGCCTTCTACGACACGCAGGGAATACGTGGGAAGTATTCTTTCTCCCCTATCCCCAGGGATATATATATATATATATATATATATATATATATATATCCCTATCTTCTATCAATTTCCACCGCGGGTCATTATACAATAAGTCATTATACACACACTGCAGTCAGGCGCTAACGAGCCGTAACGGCCGTGGACGCAACCACCACGGTGGGTGAAATCACTCGACGTAACAGGAATTACAGTTATTTTCACCCAAGTTAGTCTCCCACCCCCCACCAGCACCAGACCTTCCCCGTCAGGACCACCAAACACGTATGGCCGACTACCAAACCTAACCTAACCCAACCCACTTCTCACATATAGCCAACTACCTAACCTAACCCAACCCACTTCTCACATATAGCCAACTACCTAACCTAACCTAACCCACTTCTCACATATAGCCAACTACCTAACCTAACCTAACCCACTTCTCACATATAGCCAACTACCTAACCTAACCTAACCCACTTCTCACATATAGCCAACTACCTAACCTAACCTAACCTAACCTAACCCACTTCTCACATATAGCCAACTACCTAACCTAACCTAACCTAACCTAACCCACTTCTCACATATAGCCAACTACCTAACCTAACCTAACCTAACCTAACCCACTTCTCACATATAGCCAACTACCTAACCTAACCTAACCTAACCTAACCCACTTCTCACATATAGCCAACTACCTAACCTAACCTAACCTAACCTAACCTCCCACCGTAAACAATGACAGGGAAAACATAACGGCGGTTCTCCTCCTCTCTTCAATTTCTTGTTATGCGCGACCGACTCGTTCTATGGCCACACCTGCCTCTTGACCCATACAAACCACTGGAGACACGAAATGAATATTTTACGTGGTTCTGACCTGACGGATGACCTAGCCCTTAAGTAACGTGAGGCGAACAGCTCTAGCTGTGTGTGTGTGTGTGTGATCACCCCCCCTCAACTGGCTGTTGTTGTTAATAATAATAATAATAATAATAATAATAATAATAATAATAATAATAATAAAAAAACAATAATAATAATAATAATAATAATTAAAATAATATTAATACTAATAATAATAATAATAATAATAATAATAATAATAATAATATTTTTTTTTTTCATACTATTCGCCATTTCCCGCATTAGCGAGGTAGCGTTAAGAACAGAGGACTGGGCCTTTGAGGGAATATCCTCAGATGGCCCCCTTCTCTGTTCCTTCTTTTGGAAAATTTAAAAAAAAAAAATGAGAGGGGATGATTTCCAGCCACCCGCTCCCTTCCCTTTTAGTAGCCTTCTACGACACGCAGGGAATACGTGGGAAGTATTCTTTCTCCCCTATCCCCAGGGATAATAATAATCAAAATATTAATACTAATACTAATACTAATAATAATAATAATAATAATAATGATAATAATAATAATAATAATAATAATCATTATAATTATTATTATTATTATCATTATTATTATTATTATTATTATTATTATTATATTAATACTACTACTACTAATAATAATAATAATCATAATAATAATAATAATAATAATACAGGCAGTTTTTTTTTTTTTTTGTCCTGCGCAGATGGATAGTGTGATGTTTAACAAATATTACTATAACGTTATATGTTGGTCGGGGAGATTGTAAGTGTGGGCCAGAGTTGTCCAGTCACGACGTAAACACCAGCCCAGCCCAGCTCCTCATTGCCAACGGCTTCCATAATTACGTGACGCAACGCTTGCCAGGTACCGCTTCTTATATATATATATATATATATATATATATATATATATATATATATATATATATATATATATATATATATATTATCCCTGGGGATAGGAGAGAAAGAATACTTCCCACGTATTCCCTGCGTGTCGTAGAAGGCGACTAAAAGGGGAGGGAGCGGGGGGCTGGAAATCCTACCCTCTTGTTTTTTTTGTTTTTTTTAATTTTCCAAAAGAAGGAACAGAGAAGGGGGCCAGGTGAGGATATTCCCTCAGAGGCCCAGTGCTCTGTTCTTAACGCTACCTTGCTAACGCGGGAAATGGCGAATAGTTTGAAAGAAATATATATATATATATATA